>NW_011350093.1:68228-86456 GCF_000735185.1 Notothenia coriiceps
GATCTTAGGAAGGCAGATATAGCAAAAGATGAACGTAAACGACAAATGATGTTTCTTTCCTGGTAAGTCAACAATGGGTCCTCAATGTACACGCCCCGGATTCCTATGAGGAAAATAATAGAATGTCGCCAGTTGTCATGACTCAATTTATACTGCAACACCGGTAGCTTAATCTGTTATCTGTAAACGTTCCCTAAATCTACTAATTCAGGGATAATCCACTGACATTCTTTAATACACATGTTAATTTGAATCAGATGTACTGATAATATCCGCAATATATATCTTTAAACTTCTTCTTACCTTTAAAAGTCCGTCACGAACGGTCTATTATGCTGCAACTCTACAGCTCTACTAGCCTTGGCGCTAACTTCCGGGGAACGATAGAGGCTCCACGATCCGCCATTGCTGTAAAAAAGTGGTCCATTGGAGTGAACGGAGATTACGTATCTCTCAGTCTATATGGCGCTGGTTGAAACCATTCGGGCTTATGCTAGGGGTTGCAAGGGATAGTCCAAGTAACGGGGGAGTTGTATACACTGCCTGTTGCAGCACCTCTTTTCACCCTCTGTCTGAAACCAGATCCCAATCTGCTCTGATTGGTTAGCTGGTCGGCTCTGTTGTGATTGGTTAACCGCCTAGAGATGTCCCGCCCCTTATCCTTTCACGTACAATGTGTTGGAGCGCTAGCCAATAGAAGCCTGAGTGTTACATAGTGATGTCACTATGTTTCGAATGTTAATAAATGGGTCCAATTGACGCGTTTCAGGCAGGGGGAGTGCGTGGGAGAGAAACTCCCCGTGGACGGAACTTTGGGATTTTGGCCTTTGGAGACCATTTACTTGCACAAAAACCTGAGGCCTTTTATCTAATTGAATTGACAAACTGCTACGTAACATTGACTCTCTAATGCACATATTTTATTCTCTGGACAAACCAGGCTATCTTACTATAGTATGCTGCAGTGATGTCATTCACCATGTAGCAGAATGTAAGCCTTCACAGATAAACCCTTATGGGAGAAAAACCTGGAGTGTATTGGAGACAGTGGAAGGGAAACATTATGTGAAAAAGCTGCCCAAAGATGTTACAGTACAGCTTTTACAGGGAGCCTATTTATAACAAGAAAGATCTCATAGTGAATCAATTAGAGAGAAATGTTACCTTGCGCAAATGTTCACGAAATGTAAAATATAATCGGGATCAATTCGGATTGGTTTAAGATCCCATGTTCAACTCAATGAGTGTTACTAGCCGACATATTTGAAATCCCTCTTGCTAAGAGAAAGAAGGTGTGGTTTATTAAATTATCCATCGCTGGCAATAAATGTATTGCTTTGCAGGAAACATGCAGATCTCCCCCTGTCTCTAAGTTGTTTTCTTTGTACATGGCATCATAAGAAAATGTTGTTCAATCTCCAAAGGAAACCACATCTCTTTGATCAATGCTTTTCTCTGGTTGTAGTAGCTGCTTCACATTCTGTTGTGGGTTGATGACGAGATGTGGTTGATATTGTAGACATGCAACTATGATGACATGTGTAGTTATATTTCTATTTATTTTATTTTACACAATATATTATTGTAATAGTGTTGGGTGGGGGGACTGTTATTTGACTGCAATGTGTTTAAGACATATTCAATAAACAAGCTGTTTAAAAACTATATTGGATGTTTCATTTTCAATTGCATTTTAAAATGAATACAAGATTGACTTGAGGGGGGAAATATGAGATCATGGATGTATCGTTTTATAATCGAGATGTACATGCTCACTCCTCATATTCATTCATAATTCATCTGCATTTCCCTATTTGCATCCATAAATATTTAAAGCCTTTAAACCTAAATAACCATTAATAATTTACTGAATGTATACAGCTGATTGAACAAGATGACAGTGCATGAATGTGTTTCAGAAAGAATGGCCGATTCCACTTATGATAACTGAATGTAAATGTTGTATTATGACACGTTGACAGCATTAATACACAGTCTAGGGTAGAGTACGGGGGTCCTGTTGGCTGCCGGTCATCAGGCTACAGCTCTGATTTTAGTTTGAGGAGGTGGCACTGGCGGAGCAAAGGGTGCTTCATTTGGCAGTATGGTCTCTAAATAGATCTTGGATGACAAACATCTGTCCTCTTTAAAGAATGATGGCCGTTCTGTTGGCAGGCTGGCGTGAGTGTGTCTGAACAGAGAACAGTCTGTTTGCTGATGTTTGATGTCCTGCGGTCTGACTCTCTGCATCAGTCTCACTTGGCTCCGCTCGAGGGAAATGTAGTTGTAGAGATGCTGCCGATAGTGGCCTCTGTGCAGAGCTGTTTGGACATTTTGCAGATGGGTACACTGTTTTACAATCTACATTAATGTCATTGACGATAGGCAGATATTTGTCTGGCCTTTGTAGTCAAATTCCCTTTGCCTTTCTGTGCGCTGTAGTGTTGTTGTTTCTTGCTATTATGTCCAACCTGATCTCACCAGAATGCGTGACTCCACCACGACTCCTTAACACCGCATTGCGTGCTGGAGTCACGCATTCTGCTAAGGAGTCGTGGTGGAGTCACGCATTTTGGTGAGATCAGGTTGATTAGCTCACTGGTTCCCATGTGGATCAGAAAATGCTCCACACCTTGAAACCTGTGATTTACCTCCTTTTTATTCCCTCTCCTTACGCGAGGGCTCCAAAGTTCAAACACTGTACAGGCAGAAGGGTGATTTAGGTAAGATGCTTTTGATTTGAGTCAGATATAAAAATGTCTGTGCATGCCAGGATGTTTATCTTCAGGGTTGGCGTGATTGTGAGTTTTTGAAGTATGCATGAGTGTTTCTTATAGGGGCTTTTGGTTGGGGGCTATGATTGGAAGCGGCAGGATTGGATGGAATAGGGCGATTAGAGGAGGAAGCAGAGGGAGAAGAGGGGCAAGGTGTACAACATGAAGACACTGATGATCCTGCAGATCAATTCAGCATGCAGCTTCTTCCCTCCTCAATCACACACACACACTTTATAGTTGCATTGGACCTGAGTATACACATCCTTCCTGTCTCCATATGTAATGTGTTTACCTGGATCCAGGATTTGGATACATCCTGTTTATTTAGCTTGCATCCGATGTTTAATGTTCTCTTATTTTAACTGATGCGATGTCACTATCTACAAAAATAAAATAGCATATCCCTGTGAGATAAAGATCTGATGTTTGATTGTAATTTCCAAACAAAGAAACATGATTTACATTTACTGTGGTAAAGAGGTTTAAAAGACAGAAGGAATGAAGGAGAGTTAAGGTAATGGTGGGGCGGACTAATGATATTTCAGTTTTGTACTTGGACACATTAGGACACTAAAGGCGGTGAAATGGCTGAAACGTTTTTGTTAGGATGTTGGTTACATTGTCCTCATAAAGTGAAACATTTACACAACAAAACATATTCCCTACAGCTTACATTGTCATTACAATTAACAAAATCAACATGGACCCTCTGAGGCAAGAGTTCTCTTTAGCTGCCTGTATTCATGGTTTCATATTTCAATTGATTTAAAGCCTCTGTTGAGCTGTGCCTTGCTCCTTTAATCTGTATTGAATCTGAAATGTCTAATTTAATCCTGCAGTATTAGGACGAAATGTATTGGGTATAGAAATGTTCTCATGGCAGCACCCCCTTGTGGAATTACAGAAGAATTACCATCTAACTGGGGTTAGGGTTAGAGTCAATATGTCCATAAATTGCCTGAAACTACTTTGAGACTACCTGCATAAGAAATGTTACTTATGTAAAAGTACAAAGATAAGGAAAGAAAAGTGTACTTTAACTGGCAGAATGGTATCCCCAGGTTATATCATATATAATTGGGTTAATTCTACTCATTAATTCATGTTAAAGAATAGTTTAAATGTTGAATCTGGTTAAAGTGGAGCCAATATATACTGCTGGGTTTTTCAGTGTGTCGTATTTTTTAACATCTTGTAACTTGTAACAATGACTTTTAAATGAATGTAGTGGCTGAGAAGGAACAATGTTTCCCTTTGAAATAATGAAGCGCATGCAAGTGATCTTTTAAGTTGCTGCAGTGGTGCACACTCCCAAGTACATTTGAAGTTGATCAAATAACAATCCAATTTCAATTCTTGGAAATGTATTGCGATGTTTGATGGTCTCAGGACGTTTCTCGCACACTTGTATATCTGTGCAGTGTATTTTCTTCGATATGGAAAAGATTAAACTTTGTATTCGTGTGGCACCATCTGAGTGTTGAGTAATTTATTTATGTGTACGCTGAGGTCTGGACTTAACTAAGCTCTACGTCATGCTAAATCTTTCATTTCTGTTAGCAATCTTTTCTTTATTTATAAAAACATCTCCAGGGGAGGATGCTTTTTGGGGATGCCTCATAGAAGAAATAGTCATGTTGCTGTTATTCTCATTTCCCCAGCCCTCTTATAAACGTCTTGACTTCTTGTGAGGGGACACATGACACAGATAAAGAATGATATTTATGAGAGATCCTTTTAAAATGTTACTTTGGTTTGGAGAATTGTTTTTTTAATCCAAGCTTCTCAGAAGGAAGAATATAGCACGACTTTGATAAATATTTGCCTCAGTTCACTGACTCACATTACTCCGCCTTCTCCATTCGAGCATTTCACTAATTATTTTTCTAAGTATTTTCATCACAATCTTTTATCAACTTCCCCTTCTAACCTAAATCCTTTTTAAAGCCTTGCCAAAATGTTCCACGTTGACTTTAACTGTGTGACTAATGTCTTTTGCAAACATGCTTGAGCCCACATGTGATAGCAGGTCTTTAAAAACATGCCGTCTGAGGAGGTAATTTGAATTTTGCACTCCCTTTTCATGCTCAATGACTTTCAACACCGGAACTGAATGTGTGAATAAGAGGAACTTGTTAGCAGGTGTAATTTGTTCTCTGTGAGGGATTTTCAAAAGGAGCTGTAAGAGTAAGGATATAAGAGGTTAATTCCTGGGCACTTGCATATTCTGACATCATGACATGTATAGGCTTGAAAGTCGTCCAAGTCTACTGAAATTCAGGAGCGGCTGTAACTGAGTGGTATCACTTTACAACAGCTTCCACCTGGTCTGAAGTAATGCGTTTTCTAAAGACTGCCATTTGCATTTATTTGGTAGAAAAACACAGTGTGAATATTCATTTGATCCAAAAACAATGTAAATTAATTCTGTGCAGATACAGAGGAATTTTATTCGGGCAACTACAACAAAGAACAGTTCTATTATTCCTTAACGTTACAACATTAGACATAACATTTTGATCATAACCAGAGCTATGCAATGTTTTAATCAGTGGGTCCTATTTTTATATTTTATAAGAGGTGGAAGTGGAGGTTACCCACAAACAAAGGAAGGAAAGAACAACACTTGCATGGAAACATGGATATTAACAATGCACATATTAAATACAAAATGTCCTCTGCAAGATCTAACTAAAGTATGCATAAAAATGTCATAGTACAGTTTGTCATAAAAGGCATTGTTTAGTATACCATAAACATTTCACAAAACCTGTAACAGTGTATGTATGTATGTCAAATAAGTGTACTTAAAAATTACATAGTATGCAATTAAAATATGATAAAAAATAATGTTATAGTATACCGTCAAAATATGTAAGAGATTGTGTCACTAAAAAGGTCAGAGAAAAATGAATAGAAAGGTATGCTAATAAAAAGTTGTTTCAAAAGTAGTAGAAGTAGTATATCATTTCATTTAGATAAATTGTAATATAGAATGCAATGACAAGTCATAGTAGGGTATGGTATAAAATAAATTCATGAATAAGCGTAATCGTAAAGTATGCTATAAAAATGATAGTGGCGTGTGCTTGTGTCTTCATTTTGATTTATCGTTGTTTGCTTTTGATAAATGTTGGTAACTACTATCCATATACCATACATATTTACCCTAAATTGTTCCTTAGTACTTCTGACAACACATGGTTGGTCTAGTTATGTTATTGCGGTGATTATTGACCCTAAGGCCTAAAGCATACCATAAAAAGGACCCGCGTTATTGAGCAAAACAGTTATGTTACCAGGCAACAGGTAGGAGGACCACCTTTGAATATTCAACAAACCCTCCTCCTATTTCCCAGCGGATCAGTGTTTGTTTACTCTGGTGGGGAGTTCCTTAGGCAACAACTTTTTGAAGAGAGAATAGTCCTAAGCCCCATAAATCTACAAAGACTACAAAGAGGAGAGGAGTGGAGTCTTTTTCTTTTTTTGTTTACTGGCAGATTGGTTTCGCCCACATTTCTTAAAGGTCTTAATGTTCTGTTGGTTCCAGGTTCATACATGTATTGTATGGCTTCTTTTAGAATATCTTTATGTTCTCTAATGCTTATAAAACCCATTAATTGTCTCATACTTTGTCCCTGTATTCACCCTTTGGCTGAAATGCTGCACCTAAGCACTTTTAAAATAATTAAGTTGCTAGGCAACAGCTTGGGTCTGTGTTTACTTCCTGTCAGCTGATGTCATTCACATGCACATAAGATATTAAGACTGAAAACAACTTGTTTAAAGGAACAGTTTCTAAATAGGGCAACTTGTATCTTTTCATTTGTTTGAACATATTGATACTTAAGCAGTATTTATACAGCAGTTAGACAAAATGGCATGAAATTATAATTTTTCACAATATGGGACCTATTATTTGTAAGTATCGGTGTGTCCTGCTTTGCCCTCCTTTGTATGATTGTAAATCAAATATCTTGAAGCTTAAGCATATGAGGTCGAAAAGATCATGAAAAAGGTCATCGTATAGTATGTTGAAAAAAATATGAAAAAGCTCAAAGCACCCTATGTCAAAAAATATTATAAAAGACATAGTATAGTATTTTCAAAATAGAATATGTGGAAAAAAGTAATAAAATCATATTTAACATTTTGTTATTGTATAGTAGGTTGAACATGTCATAAAAGAAAGTCATAGGATAGTATGTCGAAAAAAAGTAATTGTATAATTGGCTAAAAAGAAACCATCCAGTGTTAGAGATGTTTTGAGTTGTCTGGCTGTTGTATCCAATAATGACTGGAGAACATATAACCTGGCATGGTATGATTTATCAAGCTGCTTACAATAATGCTCTGCTTTAAAATATCATGAATTCCTCATGGTTGTATGTTTATTTTTGCAAGACTCTAAATTACCCCAGAATGTGAGTGATGTCAGTGTTACCCTTGTTTTTTTTCGCAGTGTCTCTGTGCCTTCAGCCAAGGGCATCCTGGGAAAAACACAATATCTCATTGGTATTACAAGATCTGAGTAGACCACATCACTGTTTACTTTGGCTTTCTCTTATTTTTATTACACGTGTTGTGGGTTGTACACGTCAGTGCCTCCCCATTTTATGTCTTTTGGACTTTTACTATTCCGTTGTTTCCCTCTTAAAGCACCATGTCCCAACATCTAAGGTCGGCAATATGTTTATTTCTACCTTTCAATCTACCGCTGAGACATTTATGGGAAAAACACTTTCCTAAATCATCACAGGAAGGCAGATAAGGGGGTTTTAGGGGCAGCAGCAGTTAGGTTCCCGTTTGGTGTATATGATTGTGTCGGGCTGTCTTGATAGGTACATGCATCAAATATTCATGACCTTCCGTGATGCATGCTGTATATATGAGGAGGTTTCGGTCCTATTCCCGCTCTGTGCCGTCAGAGCAGTTTACATCACCTACACATGAATACAAAACAGATGAACCACTCTCCCTTTCCTGGCTGCTGTTTTGATGTTAGAAATCCGAAAATCCGCATGAGACAATGAATGTTAAAATACACAACACTCTGCTGATATCTTGCTCTGCATTTCATTTGTGGTCTTGCAGAGAAGATCAGGTTTCAGAAGGAAAAATCTCAGATGTCAGTCCAAAATGTTTTATTTTGTAAAGAGGGTAATTGGAGATGAGAAAACATGGTGCGCTTCTAAATGATATATTCAAATGTACATGACATTCAAAGGGTATTAGAGTTATCACTCAAAGTTTCCACACATGAACTTAAGTCTTCATTCCAACATGTTCTTCAAATGAAAATGAATAAAAAGTATATCTTCAAAATAAAAATATGTAACACAGTAAACCCTTGGGAGGCTGAAAGAATAAAAAGAAATAACAGTTACATGCAGAATGTAGACCAATGAGTTTAATGGCTGATTTGGAAAAACAATCATTAAAAAAACCCACAAGGTGAATGACTAAACAACTTCCTAATTTGAAGACAAATTTGAATTGAATTCTTCTGCTGTTTTGTTCTCACATCATTAACTCACATTAGCAGAAACGGCATTGTTTCAGTCTTTTATTCTGTATAATATAGCTCAATAGGAAATATAAGAAACTGCTATTAATGACAACTTGAGTGGTCTTGGCTAGCCATTACAAACAGCACATATGAGTTGAGATGCCTCATGAAAATGACAATCCAAAATAAATTACATTTCCAAAACCTAACAGAGACTGGTTGGGATGGGGGGGGGGTCGGAGGAGAGTTGGACTCAATGGAGAAACCACCGACTGATGGCTAGTCAAATACACCGCGAATGAAGCTCCTCTGGATGTGTGGCGTCCAGAGGCACGACTGTAGAGTGAGTAAAAAGGTCCCAAAGTAGAAACTGCAGTCTTAACATGTGCCATACTTTAAAATGTAGAGGAGAACACCCTTACACTCATCAATATGATGAGCAGAAAAGTCCCAAACCAAAGCTTTGAAGTCTTTATTTTTGCTATCGGGGAGAGGAAAAATACTCGAAAACAAAAATAAAACACAAAACAGGAGAGGGAGGGAAGAAACGACTCCAGATATTACGCTGAATGCAGAGAAGATGAACTGCACGTGTTGGGTGAGACACTCCGGCACAAGGGGTTATTTCCTGGAGCTAGACTTCTAATATCCAAAAGTACTGGTCTGGAGGACCCATGTTGGTCAAGGGGTGTCCATGGAGATGCCTACAGCAAAATGCCTCAACGGCAGCATCTTAGCAGGCTGTCCAAGAGTGACGCTATGTGCTTCCTGTTGCCTGGCTCTCTCCTCCCTCGGAGTTACCTGCAGGAAGGAAAGGGACAGAAGGCTGATAAGGTTTCTGTTGTCTAAATATAAACATCACACAGAGAACACTCTGAATCCGGATGAGTCCCCATTATACTGTTTTAGATACATTTAATATAGGTCTCAGATATATACAGAACATGTCTCCTAAGTGTTTGGCTGAAACACCAAACAGATAATTGCAGCATCCCATAATCCCCTCTGTTTCAGCCCTGTTTAAAAAGTTCTGATTCTCTGTCTGTTACTTTAGATCAGGGGTGGGGAACATCCGGCCCCCGGGCCGTATACGGCCCGCGAGACCATTTGGTACGGCCCTCGAGGTAATTTATCAACACACACAAAAAAGAAAAAAAATTAAAGAAATCTAGACCGCAAAAGAATTAAACAAGCGAGTGCCTGTTTTTCCTGGCCAAGGTCAGGGTCCTTGAACACAACACGAGCCTAACGTGTCATCACGTGGTATATGTCTAGTCTGACAGGGGTGCAGTTCTGACGAGCACCAGAAAGTCGCTAGGCAAATGTCAGTACCCATAAGGAGCCGTACACATGCCGCAGTTTTTGCGTGGCTGTGTCTTTAGTTGTAATCCCAGTGGCGATCTGTTCATCTGTCATACTGATCATACAGTCAATAACTTTGTTGTTATTAGCATCTGGTTAGCTAGCTATGCTAACGAATATAAGAAGCTTTTTCTACAACCAGTGAGGTAAAGGCACATCTTTATATGATCATTATAGTTATAAAAAAAATAAGAGAATAAAGTAAACAGGTATAAAATACTATATGACGGTAAAAAAAAAGTTGTTATTAATAAACAAGGATACAGTTTGAAAGGGGAGTGATTTGTAAAATATCCATAAAGAAAATTAAATCTGGTTCCAGTTCTGTTTCATATGGATGTTGAGAGATGTATCCATAGATCTCCTAATGTTGCTCTCAAAATGCAGCAGATTGATGCTTTTAACTTCAACATTAAAAACAAATCTTCCCAGGGGAGCATGCCCCCGGAGAGGAGGTTAGGTCCCCCCCCACTTCAATCATGTCCACATGGATAGTAAACTAAATACATTTGAACACATCTTGTGTCCATATCTTTCTGTGTTGGTGGTCATGCTACAACCGTTCACGTGCATGCATACGCGAGTCATGGTAAGATATCTGGATTAAGAGTTGCTTTTTCTTTGCACAGCATGAAAGAAAGGCCAAATGACTGGGCTGTGATTTTAGTATTTTTAAGCAGAGGTCAATCATTTGTACGGCCCTCGGAGGATGTTGAAAAAATGTAAATGGCCCTTGAGAGGAAAAAGGTTCCCCACTCCTACTTTGGATGAAAATAAGGAGCCACTCCCCACGCCCCTATGAGAGGTATTTGGTTAAAAAGAACACAATGGTGCTCTAGGAGGAGATTCAGGTGATAAGGTGGGGGTGGGGGTTACCTTGGTTGGTGATTGGCTAAAGGTTACTCAAGCCAAAAAATATCATAAAGTGGCCAAAATCTGATCAGCTTATTTTCAGACAGGTTTTTGTAGAAATGGACCAGGACAAACAGCGAGAGAATCTTTTTTCTTGAAACTTTCAGAACCTCTTTCCACAGAGGGGACACATGTTGAGGTATAAAAGACATGAAAAAGTGGAGCATAATAGGTGACCTTTAAGAGTGTTGAAACACATTCATAATACAAATAAATCACTGACTCGTAGCCGGAGTGGAGGCTGAAGCTGAAGCCGAGGCATTGTCTTCCTCGTCGCTGTCGTCGGACTGCGGTACCTCGGCATCGGGGATGGTTGTTGTCGGGGTCTCGGGCTCCTGGTCCGCCCGGCTCTTCAGGGCTAAGATACGGTGATGTAACGCTGCAGCAAGCTGACCTATGTCCTTAGAGCTAGCCTGAAGGGGAGAGACGGGGGGAGAGTCCATTAAGCACATTGAAGAAGAGACTAAATCTGTGTTATCAGTGCCGTTTGAGCGCACTACCACTCTATGTAGATTTCATATAAAGCTGGACAAAACAAACAGGAGTTATTTATGTTGAGCATCTGGAAGGCTTTTGAAGTAAACAAAATAAAGTCTAAAGGAAGCGTTGACTTGTATTACCAACAGCTTGGCACAAACTGAAACTAGTAAGGGAAAGAGAGCAGTACTAAAACAATATCAAGCCAATTCAAATCAGGAGCAGACAGTGGTTTTCTTTCTAGAGTAAAGGGAAGATAAGGAGTACAACCTAGGTCTGTGTTTAGTATGAAGAGGTTTCATGTAGCACGGGGGAAATATTGAAATGTGTATCGTTAATTTGAAGATTGCTTATTGCCTACATCATGAAAACAAAGTTATTACAACATGCAGAAAAAGTTTCCATTCATTGAAAAGTCATGAGATCTGTCTACATCAGCTAGAGCCCCTCCCACTTCAGTTGGATGTTGATAGCGTGTAGTGAATCCAACATCATCTTAACAAGAGGGGTCACCTGAAGAAAACCTCAATGATCTGAGCTCGCCTTGTTTTCTGATGAGACCTTATCTGACCACATGAGGCCACGGATTAGTGTGCGGATTCTACTTTTTAATCTGGGTCACCTCCCTTAACCGGGTAGCTAACACCTACTAGCCACCTGCCTGCAGTAATCAAGCTAATTATGTCTTCTCAAGAAGACCAGTAAGAGCAAGAGGAGGTGAAATATCCAAAAGCTTTTAGTTTCTGTCCCAAAATAAGATATTTGTGCTTTACTTTATTATTTTTATTGAAGCAGTCATATACTATAACTATAAAGAATACCTATATGTTGAGATCTTTTAGTATTTTTACATTTGTGTAGAGCAGGGGTCTCCAACCTTTCTTCATCTGAGAGCTACTTTGAAAAAATGAAAGTGGCCAGTTCTGAATAGTTGCCAATAGCAACCTGGCAACAGTTACTGTCGAGCCCTGCTATTAGAGTGAACCCAAGTGGGTCCAGCATACACCTCTCTGGTGGACTCCATGCAGTGCCAGTCGTCTCACCAACTGTGATGAGAGTGAATGCACTTATTTTACACATGTGCCATAAAATGCTAGTAAGGTGGTGATTAAGGTGATGTATTTAGGGCCATAATAAGAAGTGAACAAATGTCTTTTTCTTGGACATTTATGTGAATTTTCAGTGATATACCGTATTTTCAGTTTTGGCAACCAAAAGCTGATGCCTGGTTGCCAGCCTGGCAACCACTTTTAAAAGTTAGCGTTGAGCTCTGAATAATCATTTGAATGTTCATCCCTCAGTCTTGTTCTGTATTTAGATTTCATGACATTCATGTCAGAAAAAGCTGCTTCTTAAAAAAGGCATTCAGAGCCAAAAAAAGCAGACATGTCCAGTGCTGCTTGGTGATGTTCTTAAGAGTTTTCTGGGTCTACAAGGCTCCACAAATGTTGTCAGTTTTGCTGAGACTTAAGCTGAACATGATTTTGGAGATTTATAACCTCCATCTCCATCTCCACGGGATTGACACTGCACAGTTCAGCCACCTTTTTTCTTCGTCTTGACATTAAATTATAAACCATAATAAATCACTTGTATAGGTCTAGCCTCCCTATATCTGTGTGTGAAATTGTTCCATCCTCAAAAACAAAAAACTAATACTTCTGCAGTCTAGCTGCAGCTTCTAGCAACGGTCTTCTGTTAAAAACAGGACACTGAGGCCCAATCCCAAACCACGCCCTACCCCTACACACTCCCCCTCCGTGACGGAGTGAACTCCATGGAGTGACACTCGCAGCTCAACGATGCTCCCTCCTGTCGGAGGGCCGACAGGAGGGAGCATCGTTGAGCTGCGAGTGTCACTCCATGGAGTTCACTCCGTCACGGAGGGGGAGTGTGTAGGGGTAGGGCGTGGTTTGGGANAAGCTTGCAGCTGTATTTACTCCCTCCGACAGGAGGGAGCATCGTTGAGCTGCGAGTGTCACTCCATGGAGGGGGAGTGTGTAGGGGTAGGGCGTGGTTTTGGGATTGGGCCTCGGTGTCCTGTTTTTAACAGAAGACCGTTGCTAGAAGCTGCAGCTAGACTGCAGAAGTATTAGTTTTTTGTTTTTGAGGATGGAACAATTTCACACACAGATATAGGGAGGCTAGACAAAACTAATACTTCTGCAGTCTAGCTGCAGCTTCTAGCAACGGTCTTCTGNGAGACATTAGAGCACATGTGTCAAACTCGAGGTCCGGGGGCCAAATCAGGCCCTTGGTGGATTACATTTCGGCCCGCAGGATCATTTCTAATTACTATTAGATCTGGCCCGCTGGTATATTGCACGCACAACTTCACTCAATCCTGAGGGTCTCCTCAGCTCAGAGCCTGAGCCCAAACATTGATGAACTTGCACCCAAGATGAGATGCCAAGTATCTGCTTGAACTAGCATCACAGAGCAGCACAACTGAGTTTAATGGATGTTTCCTTCTGCACTTTGTTTCTTGAGACAACAGGTCATGTTAGGTTTCTCTTTGAGGGAAATAGTTTTGTTGAAGCTGTTGTTGGCCTGTGGAAAAATGTAATCATAAGAAATGACTCTGGAAAATCTGCAGATAGAGCCATAAGAAATGAATGCAGCTGATTATTTAATGTTTAATGTTGTTTTTATAGGCAATCATTTAAGCTTTGTTAGTTCCAGGTTTAATATGTGCAATAAGTTCATTTCAATAAGTTTTTCAATAAACATTGAACCAGTCCGGCCCTCGACTTGTACCCATCTTTGAATGTTGGCCCACTGTGTATTTGAGTTTGACACCCCTGCTCTAAGCTTTAAACTGTAGGCTATTTATACACAAGCTCAAGATTTGTAGATTATTTCCTGGCTCCTATACTATATTGAGTATTCATAAACATTTAAGCAAATGTTGGATATCACTGTTAGGGAAACAAACCCTTATAACCCCAGTTGACCCTGGTGCTTTTTTTGTTCCCATTTCAGAAACATGAAAATGAGGAAGATGGAGCAAGTGGTAACAAAGATGGAGAGAAGAAAGATACAGATGTAGCAATATCTTTTGTGTTTGGGCAGAATATCAAAGACAGAGCAAAGGTGGGTTGTTTTCCACCTGCGTCTAACATACAGTAACACTTCATGCGAGAATGTGTGACGAACAAAAACAATTGCATGGCCAAGGGCAGACAGGAGGGTCTTTACAGATATAGGATCATACATGGACAACAAGTTTCCTTGTCTATAGTTTGTTTTATTTGTGACTTTAAAGCATTTCCAAGCTAACACGTCAAGGGTCTGGTTTCCGTTGCAAAGAGGATATCCTGTTTTGTGACTAGTTCCTGATAAGAGGTGTTTTTCCTGTGGTGAAATCAGAGAAAGTCGGATATTATTTACGATTGAATGTTTTTCGGTCTTAAAGTTTTGGTCATTCCTTGAATCATAACTCTAAATGCACACTTTTTTTGTTTCTAGTTGGAAGAGAACAGTACAGAAGGCAAGTCAAAGGATGGTTTGCCGCTAGACGCTAAAGAGGGCACTAATTATTTCTTACAGTACATCTCTACCCCGAGGTAAGGAGATGTGTCCAAGTATTTTTAGCAACTTGTATTCATTCATTATTCACTTCCATCAACTCACAGTGTTTTCTTTTCTGTTGTGTCCTTTCAGTCCAAAAAAGGCCACAAACAGTACAGACACTGGGGCAAAATTTGTTTTTGGGCAGAACATGTCTGAACGAGTTCTGGTAAGTTTATGCTACCTGTTGCAAAGTGAATCTGCCATCCTTGATTTAAAAATAAAACTCTTGATTATAAAGCTTTGAACAAGTTCCACTGATAAGCTTTGTTGTGTTTTCAGAGTCCCCCAAAGGGTGAGCCCCCAGTTGAGGAAACAAAAGAAGTTTTAGCTGCCCCTGCTCCAGAGCCCTCATCACAGGAAACCCCCCCAGAGAAAGGTAGAAACACACAACCCCAGCGATTACTGAAGAGTGTGTGATGTTTGGCTTATCTACGGATATATTTAAGAGATATGTTTGGCTGCACTCCCGTGATAACTACAAACGACAGAAGCAAGCCCTGGGACAGTTTAAACGTTGAAACAAATATGTCACCACCCTAAAGCGAATGTGTAATATGTTGTTTATCTATTTGACGTTACGAGATGTCTTTTAATAGATGTATCAGATACAGTTGGGAGCTCGTGTGTCATCATCACACCACGTTTCCTGAAACATTAAGGCAGTTCTTGGCAGTAACTGATAACGTGACACTCTTTAGCACCAGGACACTTCACTGCAAATGCTGCTTGATGAGAACGAGGTTCAGCAGACATTTCTCTTCACATCTGTACCAAGTGTGAAGTGAAAAAATGGCTTGTTTAAGGGCAAAAGAAAACATTTCAAATGTGAGAGGACTGCATGAGAAATATATCCACCAACACAGGGCCATGAATATACAATGATTTATCGTTTTTAAAGAAAAGCATTTATGAAGGATAGACATTGTGCCGTAGGCAAATCAGGATCCTTCCTAGCCCCCTGTCGGCACTTGATGGTCCAACATGTTGCAGAGAAGGTTGTTTTGATCACTGCGAAACCAATATGGGAATAAGAGGAGGCTCTCAAACTGACATTAGTTATTGATCTGAGTGACGTGATGACTCACCACTGTATCTCCTCACAGCAGGGAACAGCGTGTCGGAGTCTTTGGAGGAGTCTGCAGCCGCTTACACCAAAGCCACAGCCAAGAAGTGCGTCTTAGAGAAAGTCGACGTCAAGACCGGAGAGGAATCAGAAAGCAACGTTTTACAGGTACGCGCCACGCTCTCTTGATTCAACACGGGTGGTTTGTAACAGAAAGCAACACAGTTGATGTTTGTTGTCACTCTCTAACTTCAGATGCAGTGCAAGTTATATGTTTTTGAGAAGACTGCTCAGTCGTGGATAGAGAGAGGTCGAGGTTTGCTGAGGCTCAACGACATGGCATCGACAGAAGACGGCACGCTACAGTCCCGTCTAGGTAAACACATCGAAAAGAGGTTCTTTGTGGTGGCTTTCATTTCCTGGTTCTTTAATACCCATCATTGAACACAAGGGGGAGCCCACTCCTCTGCTACAGCCGTGTGAACTACGCACTAGAGTGCTGAGAAGTACTTGTACATGGCTGATGGTTGAATGGAGAGTAACAAGTGTGTAATTTAAGAAATAAAAAAATGTTTGAACTGCTTTTTAAAGGAGCTTGTCTTTTATACTATTGTAATTCTGAATGATGTTTTGCGTCCTTTGGGCCTGTACCTCATTGCTGTTTTTGTGTTGCAGTGATGAGGACCCAGGGCAGCCTCCGGTTGATCCTCAACACTAAACTTTGGGCCCAGATGCAGGTGGACAAGGCCAGCGAAAAGAGCGTACGAGTCACTGCCATGGACACAGAGGACCAGGGGGTCAAGGTCTTCCTAATATCGGTATGCATGTTAAACATTATACTACGGTGGTGCAATCATTTCTATCAAAGTAGGGGAAGATTTGAATCTTTTCTTGCTCTACACCAGGGGTCTCCGACACGTCGATGGCGAGGGCAGCTTTTCAGTAGCTCGCCGCTCGCTGTTCACAGACAGTGTAGAAACAATCCGACAACAATAAATGCACCTGAGTCAGTCCGTGTCGCTGCGGCTCAGACACACATGGATTTATGTTCTTTTAAATACTGGCTTTAGCACCATGTCAGCTTTTTGGTGGCTGTAATCAAGTCCTTGATTGCAGAGTATGAATGTCCTCTTGCTATTTTCAGTTGATAAATACTTGTGTAACGTTTGTGAAGGCAGCCAGGAGGAAAAAGCTTCCGCGATCCCCGTCTCCTCTCTGCTCCTCCAAACCCCGCCCCCTCCCTGAAAAGAATGAGTGACAGGCTGATAGTAACCTGATAGAAACGTTATTATTCACTTAATCACTGATTGAGATATGATGACGCTAACTTAATCTCATACATTCATGGGATGTATGTAACAGTAAGACAGAGAATGTAAGTGTGCACCCACATGCACTATTTTAGTTTTGATATGCTGTTGTAAATACTCCTGTTGTCTGCTGTGTTCAGACTCAAGTCATTTGTGTGATGCCACATTCAGGGCATTCAGGCCCAATCCCAAACCGCCCCCTACACACAACCCCTCCGTTCGCGCGGAGGGTCCGCCACATTAATTGCTTTTCCAAAGCAACGAGTGTGGAGCGGTGTGGAGGGGGAGTGGGCTATCAAGCCCTCAAACAGCGAGTCTGCAGCGGTGCTGACTGGAGACCGGTCTCTACCTGACCGGAGTCACGCTGTGTGTGCCCGTCAGGAAACACGCTGTTCAAGTAGTTCCAGCAAACATCCACTGATAAACTGCGATGTTAACAACCTCATGATAACCTCATATGTTTTTAACTTAGGATCGTACCTGTGTTTAGTCTAGAAAAAGGTAAATGTGTGCATTTTATTATAAAGTTGTGTATATTTACAGACTGTTGCAAAAACTAAGAATCTTATAAACATCAGGTTTAAAACTAAAAGAGCTTTACAAAAAAGTAACACAATTAACACTAGAACCGCCAGAGGTCGCTGTATACCTAAAACCGCCAACGGGTAAAAGGTACAATGTTCTTTTATTTATCATACAGAACAGTGAGTTTTGATCGCACAGGGATGAAACTTATACCAATAGAATCTGTGGACTCTCAGCTTTTCATATGATATAGTTTGTGCAGATAACATGAAGTATAAAATATGGTTAAGAGTGCTGATTTAAACGCTTGGTGTTAGACTTGTGTTTTGTTTAGGTACAAATCTCTCTATCTCTCTCTATCGATATCATCTGTAATGTTCTGTTCAATGGACATATAATTGTCTACATAAACAGACGACGCAGACTACTTCTCTCATTCCGAGTGTCCATCTTTATTCAACTGGCACGTAACCTGCACACATGCATTACGTCCTCAACGTGAGCTCAGTCATCCAAGATCTTGTATTCTCCAAGATCTTACTCTATAACTATCTATCGCTCTCTCTCTATCTATCTATCAATATATCTATCTATCTCTCTCTCTATCTATAAGGAACCGCAGTAGACAAAAGGCGTTGCTATAGCAACACGTCATGTTTACGCTGCATTTTCTATGAGGTAAATATTACCCGCTGGCGGATATGGGTCTGCTTGTTAGGC
>NW_011350093.1:86465-117550 GCF_000735185.1 Notothenia coriiceps
TGTGCTGCTCTGATGCTAGTTCAGATACTTGGCATCTCATCTCGGGTGCAAGTTCATCAATGTTTGGGGTCAGACTCTGAGCTGAGGAAACCCTCAGGATNATGGTGCCCTGCTCAAGCGGTAGTGGGGGACTGGCACCTCTCCAGTTACAAGTCCACACTCTGTTCTTGATCCTGTGCTTGACACGGAGGTCCCCACTGAACTGTCTCATGGCATCACTAACCCCTAAAATGAGGGGTCATCCTAAGTGGTCTAAGAAAAATGGTTAAATGGACTCATTCTATATCGCTTTACATATGCAAGTCATCATTCACCCATTCACACAGAGGCAAGGGCTTCCATGCAAGATGCACCTGTTCAAGGAAGCTAATATTTACACACACATCACACAGCGTTGGCCATGCCATTGGAGCAATTACGGGTTAAGGACACATATGGCGCTTTTCCACTGCGAGGATCTAGCATGGCTTAGGACACGCTTAGTTTGGCCCTTGGTAGGCCAGGCTCACTTTAAAGTGGACCTACCATGCTATATTTGAAAAATATATTGGTAGGGACCAACCTATACCAAACATGTCTGTGAAGTTTTTTTTTTCAAAATACCAAACAGATCACCCATTGTAGCCATCCCTCATACTGCTCAAACCCCTCTTTTGAAGCCCTGTTAGAGAAACGCAGATCTTGGGTCCTTAGCTTGAAAAAAAAGAAAAGAAGAGGAGGCGGAGCTAATGCCTTATCAGAATTCTACCGGAGATAAAGTTAAATTATGCTGTGATACAACGCCATCCGGTTCTAAACCCCATCAAAGATTATTTCTGAAACAGTATGGAGCTCAAATGCTTTTTCTCTTGCAGGTTTATCACAAGGGGAGTTCTTTTTTGATGTCCTGCTTTTTAAACACATGGGCTCGACAGCAGCGGTTTTCAAAGTGTGAGGCGCGCCTCCCCTGGGGGGCGCCAGAGAGCTTCAGGGGAGGCGCAGCGGGAGAAAAAAATAAAGAGAAACAGTGAAATCTAGCTCGTTAACATGGATAGATTTTTAGTGAAATTACCTAAAGGGAGAGAGGAGACAGCGTCTGGCCACCCCAGTTGGCAGCTTTGTTTTGTAATAAAAGTTGTGGCTCATCGGACATTTATGAGAGAAAATCCCTAATGTCCGAGTGCAAGTGAATGCAGCACAAGACGCAAGCCTTGTAACCCCTGCCCCAGCCCTGGCGCGAGTGAGGAAATGTGATTGGCGGCGATTTAATTTGAACGGGACGGCAGAAAACGAGAAGCATTCGGTCCCAAGTACATGGAAGGAATGAGGTATTTGCGGTCTTCAATGACAGAGAAGAGACTGTGAAGTTTGGCTTTACTGCGTTGAATCAAAACGCACTAAAGCTTTACATCTTAATACGTTTGTGAGGCGTTTTGCTGAACAAGATGGTAACCGCCGCATTTAGCTGTTATAGGCATGCCAACTTGATGCTCTGCTCATGGATGACTCGATGAGCATAACAAACTATTAAGATGATGACCTTACGTGTGTAAATATATATTTTTCTTTGTGGGGTTCTGCCCCCAAAAAAGAGTTTTAAGTCCTTAAAAAGCCAAATAAGACGGTGTGTAAAACTACACTGCCCAGCCAAAAAAAAGTAACCACTTTGATTTAACTAGGCCAGTAGGTAAGGGCATTCCACTGGATAATAATACCCCTGCATTATAGCAACAACAACAACAACAACAACAATAATAATAATAATAATAATTGGGAGGGGGGCGCGGCTGTTCTTATGTTCTCTGAGGGGAGGCTCACCTTCCCACACTTTGAAAACCCATGGCTTAGAGCATTGTCTTATTCCTTAAACAAAGCCTTTACTGACTGAATGGCATTAGTTGATTAATACCAAGCTACTCCTCACCTGTGATTTGGTCAAAGTGTGCTCCGTGTTGTTCAGGAAGAGGGACTGGGAGCCAGGGGCCCCATCTGGTGACTTTTTCACACCGTTGGTTCCACAACTGGAATCTAAATCAACAGACAGAAAGGACAAAGAAATTATACTTTCTTTTATTTTTACCATCCGAAAGGAAATGTAGCCACATGCTGAAAACAGACAAAACAATTGCACATTGAAAGCTATCAATAAAGTTAAATTAATGATCAGACAAAGAAGATTTTGATGATATTTGAGAATGTTTTATTAGTATTAACTAATGAGTGCAGGTGACTCCAAGCTGCACTCACTGGACTCTATATGTGATTTAGAGGGCGGCGCCTGGAGAACTGCAGGGCGGAGGACACTGCGTTGCTGCTCCTTGGGTTTCTGACTTGGGACGCCTGCAACAGAGCCAACTTGTCTCATACGGTTTGACACAATGAGATGTTCTGAGTCTAAATGTTCAAGTCTAGATGTACCATTTTCATTTATAAAAAGGGTCATATGAAAAGGGTGCAAATAAATATGGGGTTTCTTTTTCAGTTTGAGAAAATATTACACAACGAAGGCTCACAACCTCAAACACCAACCTGAACTCGGGGCCTGTCCGTGTATGAGGGTTGGCGGCTTTAAGCGGAATCCAACGGGCTTCTCCTCTGGTGAGACGGAGGAGAAGAAAAGGCAGACATTAAAAAAGGATCCAAGAGTGACACAGCAACCGTTCCTTGTGTCTTTGCCCCCTTCCAACCATAGACCCGTTACTACAGCAACCCTTGTACAGCCTCCAGATTTCCAACATGGCGGGCTCTACGGCCTTTGATCTATTTCTTCCTCTGACTCTCCATCTCAGTGGCTGTATTAGCCCGACGTGACCTGGCCCTAATCAGTGCTAAATTAGAAAGCCGAGAGCTCTTACCCCTAACGTTTATAAGATCAATACCCTGTCTACTGAACATTACTTATTTTGGGCATTTTTAACTTAACTAAGGCAGCAACATTTCCTAGGATATGGCACACTAGACACAGTTGTGCAGTAGGAAATGGCGACTACAAAAGTAAAAATGTCCAATTAAACTGAAATGATCAGTCTAGTAGAGTTGACAAACCTAGTTTTTCAAACATTGTTTGATTTAATAGTGTGTTTATGTATGTATGTATGTATGTTGTTTATGTATGTATGTATGTATCTATTTATATAAGGACCATGCATACAAATACATTCATCTCAGCAAAGAGAAGAGATGCAATATGCCAGATTATAGCTAATTTCCATCTGTGGTTCTCAGGCAGGTTCATAACAATCAATAAACAAATAATAACATTGCATGATCTCTATCAGTCAAACAATTTTAAAACCTAACTATATCTTTGTTTTCATTTCCAAATAAGTGCTTTATGCACTATAATAAACAGTAAGTCAAAGGCCCTGTCGTCTCTGTTAGGCTGTGTTAACTGGTCACCAATGACAACTCTTAACAATTAAGATGGTTGCAGGAATGCAATCTACAATGTAATATAAATCAAAATCCAAAGTTAAATAACACATTATAACACAGAAATATACAATTTAAATAATTCACAAAAACACATTCATTGTTGTTAAAGTCCCACTGCAGTCATCATTTCAGAAACTTTAAGTTTTGTATTACTCCCTCTAATAAAATGCACATTTTGAGTGAACTGTTTAAATATTGGACGTTTGACCCACAGGGGATACAAAACCTTAACAACTAATCTGCTCATCCGGGTTGAGGATCTAACGTCAGATTTGTATTCTTTTTTAATACAAAATAACTTTTCTGGGGAAAACTATTATACAAGTAAGGTCTACATAGAAACCAGCACCAAACACACCCTATAACAATCCCTCATAAGATATTCATCTGACATGTCACTAAATAAACTGCAGCCAACTACCAGCACATGACACAATAGCTCCTTATAATATCAAATCCTATGCACCTATCAATATTTAAGTACCTAGTTAATAAATGTGGCTCATAACTCTGGCTTAACTCTGGCTTAACTCTAAACAGAATAGAACTACGTTATGTTCCATTGTCACGGGTCATTAAATGTTTCTACAAAAATAAATCCTCCTCTATATTACTGGGGCTTTTGTGAAGCAAGCTATATTGGTTTCAACACTGACAGAAGCCAACCAGACAAATCCAACAAAAATACTTCACCTCTATCTGCTGGGTATATTATACTGCATATTCTTTTTGCACAACACGAGACAAACTCACGCAGACCACTACTGCAGCCGTACATTTCTTAGTATGTGTAAAAGTACTTGGCTATAAACCTAAACTCATAAAAAAAAGAAAGATAACATAATTATTTTAAAAAAAGAAAACCTCTACCAGAAACAAAACCAACCAGCATGAACGTTCACGGGAAGTTTCTTCCAGTTGTAATGTTACATGATTTATACTACATATTAACGAGGGAATTCAAGAGAATACTTCTGTATTCACATTGATTTATAATTTTTAATAATTCCTAAAAGTATCCTCTCATGCCTGGGGATCTGGCTGTCCATGTAAGTGGAGCTCTGCATTCTGTTACTGTGCATTTTCCTCCATCCAAGAATAACATCAGACCTTGACGGTGGATACTTGAAGGGCTAGCTCAGAAGTAAAATTACCACATGTAGATGGACTAGAGCTGGTCAGATTGAATAGCGTGCATTTGCAGAAAGGGTGTACACAAAACATCTTATTTGCTACTTTTGATATCTAAACAGAGAATAAACACATGCTCAAAATATATTTTAGGACATAATACTAGGGCTAGCAAAAGTTGTTGTTTATCTCTGAATTGTGTTGTTTTTTTTGCCTTAGATTATATGTTTGAACTCTGTGTTTAGTCAAACTAATATATTTAAACTGCAGAGGGCCTTTAAGTTGTGAAAAGAAGCAAACAGTGGTCTGGATGGCTCACCTGGCTCAGAGTCAGAGTTCCCAGTTGGAGACTGGCAGAAACTTGGGGGCATGAATACATTGTTCTTGGGAACTGCAAAGTAGCGAAGAGGCATTGCACTCAGCATACAAATCAATGTGTACACCACAAGCAAGAAACAGGAAAAAAAACTAATTCTGTGTTTAGTCACCACGTGCCCTTACCAGAATGTGGGGGTGGGAACGATGAGGTCCGTTCCCTTTTCACAGGGGGGCAATAGCTTCCCTCGTCTTTATCTGAATCTGGAAAAAGTAAACAAATATTTGTATTGTTGCAGTTCCAATAATTATATGAGAAACAATAATGTTAACAAATAAAGTGGCAGTTTGGACATTAGATGTACCTTCTCCATCCTCTGCACTTGAGCCCTCTGCAGATCTCTGAAAGTAAAAGTTGTCCAGACTGAATATCAGTAAGAAAAAAAAATCTTCAAAATTATAAAATATTGCTTCACTAGCATCAAGAATAGAGAAACTGCATAGAGAAACTTACCTTCTGTGCTTTATCTTTTTGGAAAACAAACACAGCAGGCGCTAGGGCAGGCTTGTCTGTTAAGAGAAGATGTAGGCTAGTCACTTAAGCATGAACTTAATGTGTACAGGAATCCCATCTGTTTGATTACATGCCTTACACTTGAAAACAAAAAAGCTATCATACCCATTATGGGGCCTTAATTATCCTCTCAAAAGTAGTTACACAATGACTGTTGAAAAAGCTAGAATGTTTAAGTGCATTAGTATTGATATCATTTGTATTGATTTGTTTTTTATAAATCAAACACCAAATGTTATGGCACAATGAGACATGTAAGGTAATAACACACTGTGAAAGTATCATCCAAAATATATGTATACTTATGTCCCATACAGTATGGTAGACATACAAAAGTGTGCATTTATATAAATACTTCTTGTGAAGCTTCCAGTGAGAGAAACACTATTGTTTAAAGTTTAATTTAATGTCAGATTTGGCTCTGTCCAAAAATAAGTGTAAAAGAGGGAAGTGTGAGAACAATATGACCCAAGAAAACACATGTCTAGAATGGTGAAAAGCATTACGTCAATGTCAGACAGTCAAAAGAAAGAAACTCATTTAATCTAGGCCTGCAGTTCATCATGCAACCCTACTAGGAAACTAAACAAATCAGATCCTCTAATACAAGACAATATGAACAGATTTTAAAACATTATGTAAATCCAAATGTAGTACACAGCCACCAAACTTTCAATCATTCTGCACTTCCAAATAGCTAATGTATCTACTTTTTTTTTTTTTATCAAAATGTGGACCTCATTCAGCTCATCGCCAAATATTGTGTTGGTGCTTCAGGGTTTTTTCATAAATGACCAAGAATAACAATCGCCAAGCAAGGTTAACAGTTGATGTCACCTCAGGCCACTTAATGCGTCTACCTTCACACTGTAACTCATAAGATGTGTAATCCTATAACGTTAGCAGACAAAGGTTTTCTCTGTCTAGGTTGGGCCTATTACACTAAGCAGGTGTAGCATCGTTGTTAGCCTTGCTGGGGCATAAATGTATGCGTTAATGGACAAAAAGCCAACAGCACATTGCCAGAATTATTAACTGGACTAACATTCACCGTCTCAAACACAACACCTCATGGCTATTACTAGCGGCCTATGTAGGAAACGTGCATAATGGCAGAAAACAAGAACATGTGTGTGACCTATATTAACATCCAGCTTTGTTTCTTTCTGCAGCTTGCAATCCGCTATCTCTGCTAATGAATGTAAGAATTCCTGCGTGCAACACTGAGAATCAGTGCAGGAAATTCAAGCAACCGGAGATGCTCCCGGCTTATGATAACCAGCTAGCATTTACACTATCTGACCCGTACCAGCAAATAGTCGGCGCCACTGGTTGTTTCCAAAAGCCCCAAGCCTAGCTTAGCTTACTGACTATAGTTAGCTTGCTAATGCGCTGCATCCCGCATGAGTCATCTTGCCAGACAAGCAAAGGCAACAAGAATATCAGCTAAATTGCCCAGATCTACCTAATGACGATCAGACTGGGTCACATTAAATAGATACATATAAAGAAAGCAGCAATTACACCAAAGCATTGGCTCCTAGCTAACGTTTTTCACTCTACGCGCCTAAATGAACGTCAGGCAATACTGCCACTGAGAGCTAACCACACCAAACAAGGATGATGTCGTGCTTTAAACGTTGCCTATAAAGTGAAATATCACTATATTTGCTTTGTTACAAAATGTGCTTTGAAACTTTGGCGTAGAAAGATGTTTGTGTATTCCCCATTAGATGTTTTGGCTTAACACAAATGCCAAAACACACTGACTATAAATAGCCGGGTGCTAGCGTTAGGAGGTAAGCCAGCTAGAGGCAGGCAGCATTCGAGGGCGTTCCGAAGCATTCCAGATATTAGCCACCGCCCAGCCGTTAGCATTGTTAGCCTGCTTGCTAACGTTGTAGTCTTGTAATTAACGCCGCGGAGCTATACTTCACCATAACTCACTATAAACACACGGCCAGGCAGCGTCACATCAGCGATCAAATGTGCAGACAATATATATTCACAATTTATAGCGGCACAGTAGCTGTATTGTTTTTCTCATACTGCCACTTACTCACCTTCGTTTGCCAAGTCCGCCATTTTACTTCGACGCTCACACACCCACAACCCACCGCGCAGATAATACAAGTTGAGGCAGAAATGTTTTCAGTGGCAGAGCACATTGCCTCCGTTTACCAATACAGTGAGCGACCCCCTCCTCTCTTTTGCCCCCGTCGGTAAGACACAAACATACTATTTGTCCAAGGCTGTCATATGTTCATGTTTGGATTGAAGCACGTTTCAACCAGACATAAATAACTACTTGGATAGTAGCCTACTATCAGTGGTGGGAGAAGTACTCAGATGTGTTACTCAAAGTTAAAGTAGCTTTTTAAAAGTACTTTGTTACAAGAAAAAGTATTGCATTCACCTATTAAAGGTACAAAAGTATCAGCATCAAAATAAAGTACCAACAGTAAAAGTACCCCTTGTGCACAATGGCCTATTTCAGAAACGTTGAGTGACCTGGTTACTATTACAATTATTCATTGATCACAACTGGTAAATGTAGAGCTAATTTGAATAACTTTATATAGCTACTGCTGCTGCTGCTGCTGGTTATCTTTACACATAATAAGTATATGTTGATGTATTCATTGATTTAGATTTTGTATGTAGTAAACAAAAGCTATCAAATGAATATAGTGGAGTAGAAAGTACAATATTGGCTTCTAAAATGTAGTGGAGCAGAAGTAGGCCTACTGAGAATTCTTAGATATAGATCGTACAAGTATCTCTTAGGTACAGTACTTGAGTACATTTATTGTGTTAATATCCGCCATTGCCTACTATTAAAGCAACTCTTCATGCCCTATGAAATATAGTCTAATATGTTGTGATAATAAAAAAAAGTTGCACACATAAGGTTGCACTAAGTGGCCCAGAAAAATAAAATATTTTTTATTTAGTTTGTTTATGACCTTGGAAAAAGTACTCTCTAACTCTGGGGCCATCTCATAGCCTAATTTTCCAAAGCGGATGGGGTTTGTTGAGTTTCATGGAGATAGTTTAGTTGTCATCATTATTTTTGTTAGCAAGATTGATGTAAAAACAAAATACAAACAAAAGCCTTTGAGGCCTTGAGGAATGAGGCACATTTTCAGGAGGAATAAATGCTGGTGGCCACAGTGCAGCAATAATGGATCTTAAAGAGATGTTCCCAAGAAATAGCTTAAAAAACCGACAAAAATAAATACCCCAAGTCAGATGTGAAAGTGGAAGTAAGTCAAAGAAAAGTTGAGTCATAACTAAGTCATGAAGTAATACATTCATGCAGTGTAAACAACAATGGGTTATTATAGTCTTGGATACACAGCACCACAGACAGCACTTTTGTCTTGACACATTATACACTTGATGACTTATGTACATGTTTATCATGGACATTTACAAAAGGAATTTCAATCCAGACATAAATCTAAAGCTCTCAGTAGGTGATGGCCTTTTGCAGTCATTAAACAGACTTAATTAATTATACCATGTTAATGTTGTTAAATCGGTGTTTCCATCAAAACACTGTGTGTTTTTCTTTATTACAAACATGTTGAATACATTTCCTTCGTCATAAAACGTTTAGAACAAAGGGAGCATTGTTTACTCTAGCTTGTAGAGTGTCCCTCTCATTTACTGTTGCTATAGTGCCTTTAATAGAGGGTTGCATGAATCCGATATGAAAGCATCGTGGACTGTTTCGCAATGCAGATTGTTCCCCAGAGCAGTGAACTCAGAAAAGACACTGATCAAGCCCAGCTATAGGTTGGTACAATAGCAAGCATAAATCTGAATTTCGACCCCTTTAATATTTTCCTCACATTACTGCCCAAAGTTTGTTTTTATATGGATATTTCCAACATTGCATGTTGTTGTGTACACTTTGAAATACAGTAATCTGCTGCGTTGCATGTCATTCTCTTCAGCTGCCACCAGAGGGCAACAACATTTAATGCTGGAGGTGAGCCTCCTTTATACTCAAGACAGTCACTGTATATTATTCTCATCAGCTTGTTTGAAACACAGGAAACACCTCAGCAAAGCTATAAAGTTACCACACAAGATGAGTTATTCCCCACTTGCAATGTGTTTTATGGCTGTGCAAAAGTTTGACTTTGGTATATTAAGCAACAACAGCTCCCACGCAAACACATATGAAATGCTTCTATTAAAAAGTGATTATGCAGTTAAAGAAGAGAAGAGTGGGCATACAGCATATCATGCATAAACATAAACAGTTGTTTGCCTTGTTAGTTCAACTATGGTTAAGGAACAGTGAATAGAGGACATTTCATAAGAGCTTTTATTGCACAATACCGACCAAAAGTTTTCTGCAAGATTCATATTTAGAATCTCCCTTTCAGGCACAACTCAAACAAGCCACTGCATGTGTTGATGATGTTTGCCACAAAAGCCATCATCTGTCAGGGGAGCTTGGCTTGTGCTCCGAGCCAAAACAGTTTCACTTCTTTCCCTTTCTGTCAGCGAAGCTGTTATCCAATGTCCACTGTCAATCAGAGACAGTCAGCATTTGTATTGGTTGCAGGCCAGGGAGCTAAACTAAACTCTATTGATACTCCAGATAAATGTTTGTGCATTTTTGTTTTGCCAGACAAAATTGTCTGTGTAAACATCCCGTGAAGCAGATATCCAAACAGAGTCTATTACATTGTTATAACGATGAAAATGTGCTGCATCAGACACTGGACAAGCTGACTTCCTGTTCTGCTTTGTGTAATATGTTTATAATAATAAAAGCGGCTTTGAAGTACAGTTACACCACTTCATACACACTCTGTTACATATACACACCTATTCTTCTTCATGACTATTGTAACTAAAACCTAAAAATATACTCCAGGGGGAAATTTGACAGAAACACAAAAGTAATTATGATGCCCACATTCTTTCACAAAACCCAAAACCATCTCATTTGTTGTGTGGTGAATAATCTGATTTTATCTTTTGAACTAAAGAACAAAACTTCTGGTTGGAGCTAAACAACAACTGTGTGATGAATACATTTTTGAACAGCTCTAAACATTTTAAATGTAGCTAATATCTGAGTACCTGTTAGATATATTCTTGCTGGGAATAAAACTGCAGAGGTATAATGCCCGAAATGTTTTTATAATTATGCATTTGTGCAAACAGAAGATGATGCTTGTTAATGTTTAATGTTGTTTTAATAACCTCTGTCTAAGATATCTGTTGGTTAGGGAAAGATCGTGTCCTAATTTTAAGTTAGCACATATTTGTTGCTTAATTTCTTATCTCACAAACCCTGTTCTGATGAATATCTAATGAAGTATGAACTGTGAAAACATCTCTTCAGACCTTGTGCTGAATAGTGGTTGTACAAAAAAAATCTTGTCTAAAAAGGAAATACACCCGATTGCAGAAGTATTTACAACATCGACCTTTCATACTGCAGCAAGTATTCTTGTTTTGCATGCATATACAGTTTACAACTGGATGGCTGCAAAAAGAGTAGATACTAAATCAGTATCATTTTTCAATCTACACTCTGCATGTCAGAGATCTGTCTTCATCTCTGCTGTGCTTTTTTGTACTGCGTGCCAAAGTAAAGATACTCAGACACTGATAAATGATTTCTGGGATATGACTTCTTTCATTAATGTAAAAACGACAGCAACGGCAAAGCGATAAAACAACATATCATATTGTCTGAAAAGAATGCTGAAGACAACACAGTGTCCTCATACTGCCTGAGTCCAAGTTCCTTTGGCAGTGGACCATCATCTCCTGACAAATATTCATTCAACCATCAGGACATTTTGAAAATGCATCGAATCCAGGAATAGAGATTACAGTCTTTCTATGTTAAAGGTGCCATATTATACTTTTTGGAGTTTTTTTTTCCTTTTGTGTGTTTTATTGATTTTGTTTGCATGTAATTGGTCTGCAAAGGCTCAAATCCCAAAGTTCTCTTCAGAGGGAGTTTCTCTCCCACACATTTCCCCCCTGCCTGAAACGCCTCCATGGGATTATTTTGTTGATTTGGGTAACATCACTATGTAAACCTTGCGCTTTTATTGGCTAGCGCTCCAACACATTGTATGTGATAGGCTTAAGGGGCGGGACATCTTTAAGTGGTTGCCCAATCAGAGCAGGCCAGCTAACCAATCACATCAGACTCTGGTTTCAGACAGAGGGTGAAAAGAGGTGCTGCAACACACACAATATGAGAAAAATAAAGCACTTTTTGAACATTAAAGCGTGTAGACTTTCCACAGTAGAGGCACAAAATACAAATATGATCTCTGAAAATGAGCATAATTAGGCCCCTTTGAAGCTGCAAGTGGTTTTTCCCAGGAATATTCTGATCTTTTTTATTTTGTACTGTGATTGAACGGACACTCCTAGCAGGGATCAAGAGAATCACACAAACAGACTGAGACAATAAGAAAATTAAGAGCACATTTAATATGAATTGCTTTGATGCGTGAGTGGCACCTGGGGCACAGTCGTGTGTTCTTGAGTAGAAGTGTAGCAAACAACTCAAGTTAGCACCAGTATCCTGCAGGCAAAGGAAATGGAGAGGGCATGTTCATGAAACGCCTCATTAGGCCTTAGAAGCATGTTTTGGATGTGAGTAAAAGCATAAACAGGGAACAGCGCTATCCAATGTCCACTCGAGCCCTCAAGGCTCATTAATATCTGTCAAAAAGCGTTCAACAAAAGTCCACGAATGAACACTGCAGCCTGTTTTTAGAAGTTAACAGGAAAGGCTTTAGGTGGTTACGCCATATGCTGACAGTTGTTTTTATTGCATATCTTTTCATCTGTCAGATCACAATGTGACTAAAGGAAGGTTTTTAATATGTAATTCTGTAGAAATTATGTTTCATACAATAGAGGGGGGTTCTCCAGAGAATACTGGCAGTGCAACTGAGAAATTCCACTGGGTTTTATAGTATGTGCGTCATTTGTCTCAAATACTTTAAAGGTTTTCATTTGTCGTACAGCTGAGCTTTATTGATTCTGAGATACACTGTTTATGGCCTGATAAAACCTTAGTGTGTGCCATCCATGGGGACTTCCACACAAATTAAAAGTGAACACTTTCACATCGATACTGTAAGACAACTAATGTTTGGTTAATGTCAAACAGTCTATGTTTGATACTTACAAGGTATCAAGAGACAGTGATCACACATTTTCTTTGCATACAATAATGTACAGCTTAGAAACTATTCTACAGCAAGACTGAAACGTGATTGAAAAAGATTTAACACGTTATGACATGTTATAGTTTTTTATATGGAAATATTGAGGATGTCTCTCAAATTAAATAGGAAGTCATACTGGATTTTAGTGTTACATACTGTAAACCATAATTTTGGTGAAGCAGGTTCCAGTGCAGGGGCATGATTGTGAGGGGGACTAAAGCGGAGATGCTGGGTATATTGGGAGAAGGATGCTGCTGAAGATGCCAGGCAATAGGAAAGGAGGAAGGTCAACGATGAATAGGGTGAGGGGGGAGATGCAGATGGTTCCTGTGACCGAGGGAGATGCAGAGGACCGGAAGAGATGGAAACAGATGATAGGCTGTGGTGACGGAAGCAGAAGAGGCACATGTTTAATAAAAGGGGAAAGTGGTTAACTGAGAGATGTGAGTAATGCTATTCTGCCTGTTTTAAATTAGTTGCTCCTACATGTGTTATAGTGAATGTACTGTATGTGCATTTAAACGTTAGGTATACATTGAAACGACAGTAAAAACAATACTCAGCATCGTGAATATTAGATACAAATGCATATCCATATGTAGTCTATTGTATTGATAACATCGGTATATAAATATGATGTCCCTGTCACGATTCTTATGTCATGTCACTGTTTTAGTTTTGTGTGTCAGGTAATGGGTTTTGTTCTCCCTGTGTTTTCCTCCCTGTCGTTAGTTTCCCTGGTGTGTCTGATTGTCTGATTGTGTTCACCTGTTGCCCTTGTGTTTCTCCTTCCCTGCCCGGCTGTTTCTCGTCTCGTGATTACCACTCCCTATATTTAGTCTGGTCTCTTCCTGTGTTCGGTGTTGGTTCATTGTTAGTCTTTCCCTTCATGTCACGCTCCATGTTTGTCCTTGAAGATTTGATCCTGGATTATTTACTCGTGCTCCCCTGTTTTGGTAATGCTAAGTTTGTCTCTTGTTTTCTTTTGTCATCGGCTTTTTTTGTAAATTAAAGCTCGCTTTTTGTTAATACTGCATTTGGGTCCTACCTTTTCCACGCACCCTGACAGAATGAGGGGGTAATCACGGGACGAGAAACAGCCGGGCAGGGAAGGAGAAACACAAGGGCAACAGGTGAACACAATCAGACACAACAGGGAAACTAACGACAGGCAGGAAAACACAGGGAGAACAAAACCCATTACCAGACAAACAAAACTAAAACAGTGACATGACCTAAGAATCGTGACAGTCCCTTCCCTTAAAGTCTACCCTCTTTGAACAAAACTTGCCGACAAATATAAACATAGTTGAGTTGCTTGTGTTAAAAAAACTTGAAACTTTATCAAGTTAAGGAAATGGGCAGGATTACCTTTAACAGCTGCATGTTAGCATAACAACTCAATTGCTTTAAAGTCTTTTACTCCATCCTTTTTGTTAAATGCTGTCTTGAGTACAAGGATTTACTCCAAGGAACTCTTTTCGACACGAGTTGAAAACAAATGTGTGTGTTGGCATTAAACACCTTCCTTCAACTGTCACTTTGGAAGCCTAAGTATTTCTCAAAAACCTTTAAGAGTTTACCAGGCTAGACTCCAACTAAAACAACCCGAGGTAACAAGGGAGTTTATTTCATGGTAAGATCTGTTTGGTCGTACTAAATCAAAATGCAGACTTAAAAACAAAGTCTTTTTTTATGCATGCTGAGAATTCCCCGCTTCTTGAAAATGTTTGAAAACTGTAGAAGTAAAAATGTTTTGCTTTGGAAAATGAGCTTGTTTGACTCAAATACCAATGATCAAAATTATCTTTACATAAGGTAGGGGTCCAATTCCCAATGGTAAGACTGATACTTGAATACAGCAATCAGGGAAAGAAAAAAAATCCCCTGAACGAAAAAAAAAAAGATGAGATGGGGTGCAAAGGTAAGCTGCATTTATGGAAATATGATCCCTGGCGTGCGTGTGAGCTCTATATAAGACGGCCTCGCCTCACCTGCACAGACACAAGAAGAGAGAAGGGAATACATCTGCAACTTAAGAGGTAAGTTATAAGCAATCACATGGTAAAAAAAAAGATTATTTGGAGTTTCCTCCATATTTTGTACGGTCATAAGTGTGTTATCAGACTCGATTCAGTACAATTTATGTAATTCGTATCAGTTTTGTTTGGATTATTTATCATTCTTTCACTTTTCACAGCACCAAAAGCAATTAAAAGCAATAATATTTCATTTGTGTGTCCTACCACAAGATCACATTTATTTGCTTACCAAAAGAGAAAATATCAAAGAATAATTTAAACATTTATGGCAATCAAAAACAAATTGGATAATGTTTCAGAGCTATGATTTTCTTCATTCAACAGGCGTGTAATGTGACTCTAGAGAATTAGATGTGTTTGACAACCGAGAGTTGTAGGGTTAAAAAGTCATAGCTGTTTGATACAAATGTATGTACATAAACATAAAGAGAGGTGTTGTGAAATATTTGTTCAAGGTTCAAGGTTTCCAACGTGAATAGGAAAGGCGTCGGCAGAGCAGAGGGATAATTATCAGAGTGATAAAGCTGATTGCAGGTCAGCTTTCTTTTTACTTTTTGGTTTCATCTGTCTTCTTCCAGAGCTGATATACAGACCTCACCATGCGGTTCAACACGCTCATCTTGCTGAGTCTGACTTGTGTCTGCCTTGCCCTCGCTCAAAGTAAGTCCCTGAAATAGAGCAGCGGGTATCCGACTGTAGTGTCAAATCGTTTTCGACAATAAAGATAAAAAGGCAGGTTTATTGTCTAACCTGCGTTGGAGGTTACCTCACTGTGTTGGATCGAGGACCTTCGGCGTTGTGTTGCCTGATTATTTGACTGTGTGATGTATGAATAGTATTTTACTGTCGTTGTTGTGGTGGCACTGGATTGTATTCGATTTCTGACTTTACTGCTCTGGATTTCTGATTCTTCAGCGACCTATGACGACTGCTGTTTGAAGTACGTGAGAAAGTTGGGCAGGAGCACTCAAAGACATGCAGTGGCCTACAGATTGCAGGTACCAGATGGAGGCTGCAACATCCCTGCTGTTATGTAAGTAAAGATTTAAAAAACGATAAGAACGTCCACTGTGATACTGAACTCACTTCAACTTTGGCATAACATGTTCTCTCATTGCTGCTCAAAATAAACATGTTTGAATCGATTATCCTTTAGCTTCACCATGAAGAGGGGGCGTGAGTTTTGTGCAAACCCCAAAGAGAAATGGGTCACAGATCTGAGAAATAAGATTGACAGACGCCCAAGGGGTCACAAGAAACCCATGAAGGTATGAGATTAAGGAAGCTGCAAAACTGTCCATGTCATCATGTCATGCTGGTTTAAAAAGGATGTTCGATTTTTCTATCCTTGTTTTGATAGTCTCCAGAAATGACATTTAGGTTGTTTTTTTGTAACAAAAAGGCATCATGCTACTCTAAAATACACATACCCTTTTCAAAATAATTGACATTTAATGTTGTTGTTCTCCTCACAGCACGATCAGCCGTACAGAGGCTGAGGGCGTCTGCCAGCTGAAATGGCCCAGAGTCATTCGCCTTCATCTGCCAAATCTTATCATTAAGCAACACACGGTTTTATGGTGTCTTTCTGGAATCTAGTCGATGAGGCTGGCCAAGGAAATCTTCAAGCATTACTTTTGCTTTCACTCTGCACTAAGGCAAAGGTCAACGCTTGGGTAGAATCGCAGCAGCACCTTGTTGTTTGAGAATGAACTGACATATAAACGCCTTCAGTAGCATGGCTGCTCCAATGAGAATACTTTTGTGACCGTTTTCTTGCCTTTTAATACATGAGGTATTCAATAAGCTGCTTAATAAATGGTGATCAGTGTAAATGATAATAATACATGAGTACTTCTTGCATGAGATGGCCATCAATAATCGTTTATATTCAAACACTAATCATTAAATGTAAATGCATTTGGGAAATCTGTCTCATAGAAAAGGAGAAACTCTTGTCTTAACTTTTTTCTGAAATGTTAAACTGTCTGTCTTTTCATATATTTTTTTGTATATGTATTTGTTCCTGTATAAGCATTATATCAATAAATGTTGCTTATCATCCCAAACCCTATTGTTGTTGATAGTTTAAGAATATGTTCACCTGTCTGGTAATAAACCCGTTTCTGATTCTGAAACTTATTATTTTTGTTTTGTATTTTTAGCCACAATTGCTAATGCATTACTTAAACCTACTATACAGTGATATAAAATCATTGCTATAGATGTTTTCTTGACAGTCATTCATTCAAAGTAAAACTAGTAGACTTCACTAGGCAGTATGAAACACATCATGCTATTTTCCTCTCCACTTCCTTGTAGCCTGACCCAGTAGGCCTATGGCAGAACAAGTTTCTCTCTTCTAAAGAATGCACAAATGTGTTTAATCGTTAATGTCAGATATGTACTAAGTAAATACATTTGTTCATAAAGGTTTCTACACAGATTTTCTGTTAAGCCCACTTTTTTGTGATAAACATTTTAACACTATATTTCATTAAAACAGGGACATTTTGTATACAAATAAAAGGAGGAAAGGGAACACCCTTTTCCTGCTCATATTTATTTATGAGGCGTTTGAATTATTATTACACAAGGCACACAGCATTTACAATCTGAATGCTCTTGGAAATGTCTGCACATTGTTTCTTTATGAGCCTGCTATGAAGAACAAATCTCCTTCACCACCTGACGTTACCATCATTAAACACTTTTATGCAGGCAGTATTTTACTTGCAAAAGTTTAAACACAATTGTCATATATGGCAAAGTTCTGTGTAAGAAGTAGATGTGTAACTAAAATCAGAACAGTTTTACTATGGATACCTGCAATGATAAAAACCACTGTAGGCAGCGATTTACAGTGCAAAAGTAACACATTCACCATTTTACTTAAGCTGTACACAGTGCTGTATAGTAACTAAGTACATTTACTAAGTAATTTGTTTGGGTAAATGCACTTTTGATGCCACTTTATACTTCTACTTCACAACATTTTAGAAGCAAACTTACTTTCTACTCCACCACATTTATTTGACAACTCGTTTAAATAATACGTTCACACACTGTTTGCCTTTAACATGATGACAGTTATACATTTGTATGCTCCCCATATTCTTATTTATCTTCTCTTTGAAAATATATCTAAAATAAATACATATGAAATGTATAAACAATATTTGCATAGCCTATTAAGTGCTTTTTTCCATTGTGGCTCTTTGGGTGACGGTGCTTTTTAGGTAATGATACACTGCTGACCGCAAAGTAAGCCGTTAAAATGCCAAGATTGAAGTATTCTGATTACATTACATGTCAATACTGTGGACAATCCCCACAGGAGCAATTTGGGGTGAAGTGTCTTGCCCAGGGACACAACGACATGCTGACTGCAGTGGGGTTTGAACCTGTGCTCCCCTGATCCAAACACCAACGCACTAACCCACTATGCCACATTACAACTGCAGGGCAACATATCTGCAGAAAGAAAGCAGGTGTGCACACATCTTCAATGAGCGTTTCGGTGACTGTGATGTGCTGATTTACAACCAGCAGGATCTGATCTGACATGAGGCGGGATTTCCACATTGATCTATGTGTGTTCTTCTTTCATATCCATCGGCAACAGCAAGAACTGCTGGGACATGCATGTGATAAGACCTCACTATGACTAATGCAGTGTATTTGGCCGCCTTGTCTTCGTAGTTTGCATCGTAGTAACATTATTGAACAGGCCTGTGTGTTTGATGTTTTAACGAACACTTCTCTTTTGGTAATGTACATGTTGAGAGGAGGGAGTGAGTGATTGTTTTTTTAGCATCAATCAACACTTGGATACAGATAAACCTTTGTACTGGTGAGGTTTTTCTTTGAATTGGCTGTAAAAAATGCCTTAAGGCAACAGTGAAATATAAACTGACAGATAACTAATAATGCCTAATATATTAATGGCACATACAGTATGACTAACACATGCAAAGTATTTGGTTGCACCTGAAAAGGATTTTGGAGCTGAGGCTTTCGTTTCTTTTAGTCGATATCTCAACAGACTGACATTTGTGCTGAGCTTCTTGCTTTTGCTTGCCTGGGCAGAAAGAAACAGCTACTTGGCATCGTACTCAGAAATATTTAGCCCTGTTTCATCAAACAAAGAAAACCATGATTGGAAAAAATTAGCGAAGGAAACCGAATCTGAACCAAACACTTTACACTGAAACGAATGTGATGAATTACAAGACATGGGATATTAAGCACCAAAAAGCACAAACTTGTTAACATCAAAAGTGATGTATCTGCCATCTCCCTAACTATCTGTAAAATCTAGAAGTGTATGTTAACAGAAGTATGTGCAAGTTTGGTGGGAAAGACTGACATACTCTTATAATAAATCATTTTTATGGGAACGTAGAAAGAGCAACAGCAAAAAGGAAGAGATAAAATCGGTCGTAAAGTATTGCACACCTCAAAGTTATTTGAGAATGACATTATGTTTATTGCCATAATATTTGGTACAGTTTAACCCTTAGCCCAAACACTGTCATGGAAGCCAGTTTCTCTTTATTACATTTGAAGGATCATAAATAACTGTTGATATATCGTTCTAACATGTGACCGAAATATGTCATGACTCTAATGAAAGTAGGGAGATCTTTATCATTCTTTAAAGTCAGTAAATGTTGACTAAACTTTATCAAAGGTTGCAGGAAACATACGACTACTGCTATTTCAATGAAAGAGGTTTTGTTTTCACTCTGTCGGTGTGTCACTTTAAAGACAAATTATATTGAAAATAACAAGTTAATATAATAATTCAAAACATTGTTCAAAATTACCATACTTATGTAGGGAATGCATTTTAAAATATATTAGTATTTTGATACACAGGGGGTCAACTTTGAGATTCAAGTGATACAAAAAAGGTTAATTCTTGACCTTGGTAGTTTGATGAACAATCTCAGCACAATGTCCATTTATAATTTCTTTGGAGCTTTCTGTGGTATTACAATATCTTCTCCAACTGAGAGACTTTGCTCAGTTCTCAAGGAATTGTGCTGGTTTACATTTCAAGCTCTCAACTCCTTATATTGTTGAGACAATCAGTAGATCCAGAAACCACACAGCTTTTCATTAGATTGTTGGTCATGAGTCTCACACTTTTTAACCTCTGACCCCTGAACAGTCAATTATTCGTTTTGAAGTGAGTCCATTTCACATTTTACAAAACAAAGCACACAGTTATAAATCAATAACGAAATTACAGCTGTGTGGGCCCGCTCTCCCGCAGGGTCCCTTTAGCTTGTAAAACAATTGTGGTAATCTTTATAGTAGAGTTTCCTGACAACATATCATATGATCTGAATAATTCAATCAAGTGATTACTACAATTATATCTGGCTTCAACCAGGATTATGATTCATTTCAATAGGATTTGTGAAAGCAATCCACAATTGAAACTGCTGCAGGCGTCACCTTAATCAACAGGTCTGAGTGCTGATAGCTCTCTGAACGATGATCCGTTGATCCCGCTGAAAATGAGGGGATCATATCAACACTTCAAAGAAGGGTTAACACCTTGTTGAGATATGAATGAAGAATAAGTCAAATGCCAACGTTACACCATATTAAAGTGGTTTTCCTGACATTAAGATGATTTATTTGGACCATATGTGTTATGCCTGTAAATAAAGCTTCACAGGGTATTAATGTCGCCCTTTTTAAATTTTTTGAGGTTTATTCTAGGCCTTTTTGCCAGTCTACTGTGTTCTTAAGCTTACATTCAACTCTAAAATGTTAAATACACAGAGATTGAAATGTTTGAAATGTATTTTATTCTAATATTTCTTTTAGCCCCTTTCTCTGAAGAGAAAAATAAGCTGGGATTTGCTCTGGCCATTTGGTGTCATGTTGAATAAACACAAAGGTGCTGGGGCTTCTGAAGGGGAGGCTCAGGCCCCCATGCTGATCCTGTTTATGTGTTTGGGCCAGGTTTTGTTTTAAGTCAGAGGTGCTAAACACCTTCCCCCTGAGATAAAAGATGATTAAGGCCTTTGAATGAGCGACGCTTTAATGGCTCGAGGCTACTTAAACACTTCATTAGAGAGAGCTCGGGCCGGTCGACACACTCGAGCCACTCGGTCCTCGCAACAGAAACAGAGAGGCTGTGGAGATTTCCTTTGAAGTGAAGGCCCCTGCTTGTAAGAACTCCATCCCACAAAGCATTCCGCATGGAAATTTGAGTAGCTCTCACTTTTTCTGACCCTACACCAGTCTGAGAGCTTGTTTTCAGGTGACATTTGGGGCTGAAGCTTGATCCCATATAAATATCAGAGGCGTCAGTGAGCAGAGGGACACTCAGTATCTGGCAGCTGAGGAGCAGATTCGGATTAAAGCCATGGATGTACCCCGGCCTTTTCTTCTCCTCCTGTGTGCCCTCCACCTGACCTGTAAGTACTGTTTACTCTATGCTCTGCTGCTGCTGCTGTGACATGTATTAAAGCAGCTTCACTGACTGGACTGACACCAACCGGATCAAATATACCTGCTAATCCCTTGTAATAACATTGGTAAACATGAGTGTAGTGGATGGGGTGATGCTGAACTGAATAATAGTCATGCATGACACCAACATTCATTTTTCTTCTTGTAAAGCTATTATTCTAAGCATTAATAAACCTGTCTGGGCGTAACGTAAGTACCTGCTAATTTCGGTTTTTGATTCATTAAAGACTTGGAAATATGGAAGCTTAACTTGTGTGTAAAACAGTGTGATCCCATTGATCTGAATCTGCCTATTTTGGGAAATATATAAAGTGTGACATTATACAAGTATACATTGAGTAAAAGCATAAAAGTGTTAACTTTCTGATTGTGTTTTCTAGTGACCGGAGTGTTTAGTAACCACATAGATCACAGAAACCTGATCACACAGAGGCTGTGCTGCAAGAGACAGAGCCACTTTGTCTACATTGGAGAAGGTAACACCCAACCACATGTTCTTCCATCAGTAAAAGCACATGTTTTGATTTGCAATTAACTGCAAGTCTTCAATCCTCTAAAATAAGCCACAGTATAATTTGTCGGAGGATTTCATGTAAAAGCAACTGACATGATTAGCCTTACGTGTTTAAAAAAGTATGTTTTCTATGTTATTAATCTTGCTGTCTGCCCTCAAATTTATTTTGTGTGACTCTGCTCACAGACATCTCTGGGAGTCCTGTCAGTGTGGATGTGGGGGTGTGCAGGTCGCACTGTGGGGGGGCACCCAGGCCCTCACATGAAGCAGGGCAGCAGGAATACTCCAGACATTCCTCAATGCTGGAATTTCTCAGGAGTAAAAAAGTAAGTTGAGTTTCCCCAGGTGGCCACACGGGGGCGCTGTCCCTTTGTAATTGTAAAGTTATCTACTTAAACTCAAATAGACATTAGTATGACGTTATAACTGACGCGTCATCAAATCACGTATATTGTTTTTAAAGGATGTATGATAGTTCTGTAAGATATATTGATGGTTTAAGTAGGAATATCCGCATAGCTCTTAAATTATTATGAATGCACTTTAATTGTAATAGCACTCTGAAAATAATTTCCACCACTCACAATGATGGACACAGAAACATGTTCTGACATATCTTATTTCTCTTACAAAAGACGAGGGCGCGCGGACCCTCAGCTCCAGAGAGCCCCGGGCCGCAGGGCCAGCTGTCCTCCTGCGGGATGAACCAGGTGTGTGAGCCAACCGGGGTGCGCGTGGACCGGCTGCTGCTGCTGGAGGGACCCCGCGAGTTGGATATCATCCAGGAGTGCCAGTGCGAGCTCAATCTGACCCAGTGCCTCCGCGTGCCCGCGCTCAGGACTTACTACAGCGAGACACCATATGAGGCTGTCTTGGACGTGGGAGGCTGCTCCCGGTCCAAGGGTTCACCAGGTGTGTGTGTGTGTGTGTGTGTGTGTGTGTGTGTGTGTGTGTGTGTGTGTGTGTGTGTGTGTGCGTGTGGCTGTGTGTGTGTGTGTGCGCGTGCGTGTGCGTGTGTATTGTGCAGCTACCTGCGTTCCAAATAACAATAAAAACAGGAAGAGGATAAACAAATATACAATGAGCAGCTGATCAGATGAAATATGATTGAGTTTCCTAACACACATAGGTTGAATAGAACTCAGTCAGTTAGTCTATTATTATCTAAAACTATAAGGGAGATAACGATGCAAGATATTTTTAACTAGAACAGAAAACATTAAGTAAAGCTAGTTCAAAAAAATCTTTATTTGACATTGTCTGACCTCAAAACTAATTTGAAGGTAGATAGGTGTCACCATGTTAAACTATTAATAATATGAAACTGCACAATGTTTGTGTTAAAAAAACACAAACAACCTAAAAGGATATAGGCCTACTTTAGTTATAGTGATAGTCACTGCAGGCCCATATAGTCGAAGCAGTCCTGCACTGCTTTCATCAGAATCTACCACAATGCTGATGCAATTAAATTCCCAATGCTCATTTTTGGGCCATTTCACAATTCAAGCTACATGAACATACACAATACAATAGTTTTACTTACTCAGGAGTTTGTCTGTTTAATTAAAATCACTTGATCAAACCCTTCTCTGTAACATAATCAGAATAAAAACTTGTGAAATTGCTTTCTAGTAATTTAAAGACCTATCAATTAGGGTGGGAGTGATCCCAAAGCCAATCTGGTGTTGTTTTTGTTTTCATTTGGATCAGATATTATTATTGAGCTGATACCTTCTGCCCATATAACTCAATTTCTTCCTTTCTTAATCCTCCACAGAGGGATTCTCCTGTGTTCCCACTAAGTTTGACTCAGAGTTGGTGGAAACCCCAAACAAAGTGGAGCTGATCCAGACAGTGGTGTCCTGTGAGCTGAAAGAAAGCTGCTACAGGGTCCCATACATGGAGTATCACTACGAAGTAGTCCACAACGATGGAGTCAAAGAGGAGAGACTTAAAGTAGGTGTACATTCTTAACTTTCACTAAAGAAATGTTTCTGTCTTGTTTATCCACAATAGAAAAATGTACATGACTTCAACTCTATATTTGAATCCAGCCTTCTCCTCTCTTCTTTGATTACCATGGCTTACTTAACACCACACACGTGATTCATTTGTGATGCCGGTTTCACACTGTCTCTATTGTAGTGGAGTTCAGAGGAAACGAGGGTCTTGTCGGGTGCCAGACAGTAATGAAGTATCTTTATTCATCTGACTCTCATGTGGAAGACAGCACTTAATCAAGCTAATCCACTGGCCAAACTCATGCACAGCCAGCAACAATACACAACAGAGACTGGCAGGTTTGAGTTCCAGCTCAACTTAATTCAGGAAAATACAATCGAAACCTGATTTAAACTGCTTTGTGGCCCAATTGTAGCAAATTAGGATTTAGTCTCATTATCCTCGATCAAACCTCACAAAAGCTTTGAAGCACTTAATGCGAAGTTCATCCACAATCAGATCAATACAACAAAGATTGATATAACTATTTCTTATCTTAACCCCAGACTTAACTTGATGAAAGATTTATTAGATTAAGGATTTAAAGACTGATTTTATGGACAGAGTTGGTGTTTGGCTGTGCCTCAGCACCAAGGGTGTGTCTGCAGTGCAAACACAAATGGCCCCTGCAGGTGTCGGATCAGAGCCGTAAACAACAGCTGTCCATGGCTCCACTGGGTCAATGTTTGTGACCAGCTGTGCTGATTGCCCTCTCTGTGTGTTGCTAATTTTCCACAGGAAATAGACGTTGGCAGATGTTTGGGAGGCTGCACTACAGGAACCCGATGCCTTCTCAGGTAAGCATGAACACAGCTGCCACACACCCACACCTCCTCGGACCCTCTCATAACAATTGCCTGTGAGCTCTGACACTTTCTGTGCTCAGCATGTCGTCAGCGTTACATTCCTGAACCAAATGTCCCTCCTTCAGAAGTCTGCCTCATTCTCATAACAAAGTAGAAGAAAATACCGTATATAATTGTATATGAAGTAAATGGCATAATAAGAGATCCCCATTACAAATGTACCTAATAGTTCAGTACTGAGTGTATGTAAGTCGCTTTGGATAAAAGTGTCTAACAAAATGACATGTAATGTAGTTCCTTCATAATATCATTGGATTTTGATTGAATGGCTGGAGAGGGGAAATAGTGCACAGACAAATACAAAAAAAGTCATATCTTTTCATTTAAAAAACCCTGCATCATAGCAACATTATTCAGCACTTTTTTTAGCTTTATGATATTGACACTGAGTTAAATGTTGAAAGCCAAGATGTTTTAGAGCTCCAGCTTTCAAATCAAATTAAAGTATTCTAGATGTAATGTGCACTTGTTTTAAACATCTTTTCCCTAAATTCAACCTGAAATATTCAGTATATTTTGAACAAGATTTAGGACAATTGAGACTAATGCACCAGCAATGCACAATTGCACTTATTGTTGCTTTAAGAGAAAGTTCCAGCTAATTTAAATATAATGACATTTGGGCTTTCAACTTTAATATAAATTAAAGCTTTAGGGTTTTTTACAACTTTTTTGGTGCACAGTATGAATTTGTTATCACCGCGCCAACAGCAGGTCAGGTTAATGCATGTCTTAATGCATGGTGTTTGTGTATTGCATAGTGGAAGCACTGACACTCATAATGACTTCAGTCAAACTTGACAGGCATAAGCTGATATAAGCATACAAGAACCTCACATACTGGAGTTAACTTTCACAGTGTAACCAAACAGAGGCATTCATTAAGGCATTTTATTGATTTTTCTATGTATGCTTCTGGCAACAAACAGCTTTGATGTGTAGCACAAAGGGAATTAAATGTTATTTCAATTTTATTTTGCAGAAATCAATCTGATCCAGCAGTTTGCCACTTGTGGGCTGAAAAACAGTCCAGCTCCTGTGTTCCTGAGGGCTATGAGACCCACAGCTTCCTCGACCAGCATGGACAGATACGCACTATCCTCTCCATCATATCCTGCCTTTGTCAAAACTGACCACAGCGCCCCCTACTGGAAACCACTTCAAATCCCTTCTCAGGAGTTTTCAACAGTCCATTGTCGACCCCACCAAAAAGTCTGACATCCGTTTAAGAATTAGTTCTCCTAAAGTATTTTTGTATTATATGTAATATATGTTTAAATGATAATTTTGTAAATAAATTTAATACAATAATCTGTGAGGTATTTGTTAACTGGAGCACCCTATTTGTACCAAAAACACGAATAAAAAATAAATATTTCTAAGAAATATAACCTCAAATAGCACTTGAGAAACTTCCCCACATAGCAAATACAAGGTGTAGCCTTCTGTAACATTATTATATCAATGTCATTACTTAAAAAAAGTTATTACTGTGGGGTTTGAGTTAAGAAAAACAAGGAAATATAACAGTCACAAGAGGAAGTATTGGCATGCTTGACATGCAGATGTGGGAAGTAACGAGTACATGTACTCAAGCACTGTAAGTACACTTTTGAGAGACTTGAGTATTTCCTTTTTATGCTACATTGTATTTCTACCCCACTAAAATTCAGAGGTAAATTGTGTACTTTTACTCCTCTACATTTATTCAGTACCTGTAGTTACTTTTCAGATTTGGATTAATAATGTGAAATATGATCATCACTTAAATCAGACTTAAGTTACACCTGGAGTAAATGCAGCAGCTACCCTGCATTATGCAAAGTCTTTTAGACTAGCTGCACCTTCACCAGCTGTGATAAACACTTCAATGCATCAATAATTATAATCAAAACATAAAATATATTATTCTGAAATGGACCGATCTACATAATAAGTACTTTTACTTCTGGTACTTTAAGTTTATTTTGATGCTAATACTTTTCGACTTTCACTTGTGACATAGTATTCTACACTCTGGTACTTCTACTTTTACTGAAGTACAATAACCGAGTACTTCTCCCAGCTCTGTTGACATGATGTAAGACAATCTGATAAAAACATTCTGAAACAAATCAAAACCATTATTTGTTTAAGTGAGTGTTTAAAGTATCAAGGAGCTAAAAACAGCCTTTGAAGAAGCACAGGTATGGAGCACATGAAAAGCCCACCAGTTTTGCAAATGTCCCTTTGAAAAAACACACGTGCAGGTAGCTAATAGCTCCTTATTTTCATATCAACGTGCGAAAAACTCTTTTGTGTTTTTTTTTCTGTCATCTTAAGAGAAGAAGTTTTATGACTTGCTTACAAGGTGTCATGTAGACAACACTTTGATGTCTAATTGTTTATTACAGCTGGGGAAACAAACGTTTTGCTCTTGCAATTGTGAGTAAAAATCAAAGTTACCAAATGGCACAGTGCGCCATTTGTCAGACAAATAGGAAGGAATTCAGTTGGTTTTAAGAAATACAAATAAACAAAAACAAACTTTTAAGTTAAAATAATGACTAAGATTGTTGTCTTTAACTAAGGGTTGATTAAAATGCATTATCTTTGTATATATATATTTCTGTATCTAAGTGTTGAAAGGTAAACTGAATGGAACCATAACATTTTCAGTGTACACACAATTGTGTTCTTAAATCTTCAGGAAATGTACACCCAAAGGAACATTTGCTGTCCTGTTTTTCATTCTTACCTTGTTGCTGTTAAACTACTGAATTTCCCCACGGGGATTAATAAAGGTCCATCTTATCTTATCTTGATTAACTTGAGTAACATGAGAATGTAATAAGGCGGGTGTTTTTAAGATTGGAAATGATCGAACTGACTAAAGTTGAAATAATGTTTTTAGCACCAGATCAGCTTAACCGCATTGCATTTGGAGTTCTTTTTTTGCAAATGTGGTGATTATCCAGCAGTCACGGGATAAGCAGTTATGTTAAGCTCTCGAGGTGTAGACAGGGACACCCGTCTCTTTATCGAAGTAATTGGTTTCCACCTAAGGCACTGTGCCCCTTATTCTAAATTAATGGATTCATTTAGTGGCCGTCGACCTCCCATGGTGAATGCACTTCCTGAAGAGATCAGCTTCAGGTTTATTCTGTTCACATTTCTTTCATTTATCTCCGATTGCATGATACATAAAATGTATTCCTGCACAACATAGACACTGGTCCATAAGTACCAAGCTATTTCAAAGGATGAAATTAGTTTATTGAACATTTATTGCCAGACGTCGGGACAATGGGCTTGAATAAAATCTACAATCGGGTTCACACCTTGTTAACACCGCCATTAGTCTCCCTTTATGTTGGCTGATTGGCGATTTACATTGGCAGCCAAATAGCATCTTTACTGCTGTTTACCAAGGCTGAAGAGTGAACGGGAGCATTTGATATAAAAAGTCAAGCTTCCAGGATCCTGCAGTCACTCCAACTCCAGTTACAATCTGGCCGGTTGTGTGCTCCGAGGACACCGACGCACAAGGAATCTACTCTACCTTCAGACATGTTGCTGTTTGTGATCAGCTTTGCCGCTTTAGTTTGCACCACCGCTGCACGGCCTCCACTCGGCTACCTGGAGAATCAGTTCACCGCCGAGTCAGGGGAAGTACGCTCAGCTGCAATTAAGAGACTTCTGGAAGTTTTTGGGATGGATGATCCTCCTGCTATGCATGGGCACAAACAGCCACCTCAGTACATGCTCGATCTGTACAACACTGTTGCTGATGTGGACGGTGTGACTAAGGACCCGTATCTGCTGGAGGGGAATACTGTGCGCAGCTTCTTTGACAAATGTAAGATTTTATCCATACATGCATGCGTTTCTTGCTGGTTTTTTAGTCAATGAAATAGGGTCACGCTTGTTCTTGTTTCTAATGTTATCATTTCATTTGCAGTGCGCAGTGAACAGGTGGAGTTCAGGTTCAATTTGTCCACGGTTGCAAGAACTGAGAAGATTCTCACTGCAGAGCTGCATCTGTTCAAGCTGAGACCTCAGGCTACACTGACACTCAACAGACACCATTTCTGCCAGGTATGTACCATTCACTAAGATTACGGTAACAATGTTATGAAATGCTTTAAACCCATTACAATGCATCTCCTCCAGGGACATAACTTTAATCATCCATTACCTCTTTTTCATTCAGGTTAGTGTTTATCAGCTGCTTCACACCAGCAAAAACAACAACACACAGGAGAAGAAGCTGCTGTCCTCTAGACTGATCCCAGTCCACTCTACTGGCTGGGAAGTGTTCACCATTACACAAGCAGTAAGTATTTACTCCCCTTTAAGGCCTTCAATCACATATACAGACTTTTCTTTACAGACCTGCTTAAGCTATGAGTTTTACTTGACTAATGTGAACTTCTTTATTAAGGTCCGCTCCTGGATGAGCGATGAACGCAGTAACCTGGGGCTCCATGTGGTGGTTCGGACTCTTGGAGGAAGTCAGATGGATCTGAAGCTGATCCGCTTCGCTTCAGGACGCAACCATCACCAGAGCAAACAGCCCATGTTGGTCCTCTTCACAGACGATGGCAGCCGCTCCACTACTCTGGAAAACACTGGTGAGTTTAGGTCAAGTTAATGTAATTTGATTGATTGGATTATGTCCAGTGATATAAAAAAAACACACAGTCTTGATGAGCAGGGATAAGAATTGTGGGGCCTTGGGGAAACCCTTGTAAATTAATTCAGTTATCAGAAACATAGTAAGGGTAAAATCTGACATCCAGTTATTATTGGCTATCAAAACATTCTTCTGCTGCTAACAACCAAAACCCTTCAGAATAAGAGCAATATAAGAAGAAAGGACATGAAATATGACATGCTATGTTCCAATTCAGAAGAAAATAGTGAATAAACTGACTTTTTTCTAACAAAAATGCTCTCCTTTCTCTAAACAGACCCGAAGGATACAGAAGTCAGCTCCGACCTGCCCTCAGCCCCCATGTCAGGCCCGCCCCCCCGCATCGCCCGCTCCCTGGACTACAGCGAGGAGGACGGTGCCTCTTCGCCCTGCCAGCGCCAGCCCCTCTACGTCGACTTTGAGGAGATCGGCTGGTCGGGCTGGATCGTGTCTCCTCGCGGCTACAACGCCTACCACTGCAAAGGCTCCTGCCCCTTCCCCCTGGGTCAGAACATGAGGCCCACCAACCACGCCACCGTCCAGTCCATCATCAACGCTCTGAAGCTGATCAAAGGCATCGACACACCCTGCTGCGTCCCCGACAAGCTCTTCTCCATCAACTTGCTTTACTTTGATGATGCAGAGAATGTGGTGTTGAAACAGTATAATGACATGGTGGCAGGAAGCTGCGGCTGCCACTGACACATCAGGGTCAGGCTGTACATAAGAAATACAATGTAAATCAGGGTTTGATGCATGAATAGCCAGCTGCCCTTTAACACTTAGTTGCATCTAATGAGTAATGTGCATAGTCCCAGATGTGGTGTTGTAATATATGTAAATATTCTTAAATTATAATATATGGCAGTGATGGAAGTGATATCCTGTGAAAGATGTGTATATTTTCAGTTTTCTGTTGTGATTTGTTCAACAGTCAGAATAAATGGTGTAAACAAATATTTTAGATTGAATTTATTTACAATATACGTTTCAATCAAAAAGTTGACATATTTTTAAGAAAAACTGAACTGAGTAGTTATTGACTATGATGAAAAGCCAACAAACTATTAAGCTATCAAAATAGTAATTATTTGGTCAAATGAAAGGTTACCCCTCACACTTCTTGCAATAACAAATTTGCCAATTCCCTGCAGTGTTTACAGATAGTAGGAAGGATGCTTGCAGTCTCACCCACTTACCACCTTTTTTGGCACACAATCACAGAAGAAATGTCACCGGCACATTTCAAACTAAATGAATCCATCATAGACTTTGTATTTCAGGAGGGATACCATAGACGTGATGACAGAATGTGTGTTTTCCCCAGAAGCAGTACAACAATTATCATGTTAAAAATGCCACACATTGTAGACAGAATAATACATGTGAGATCCTGTTCAGGCAACACAAGCAGGAGTCAAGGATTAGTTAATCAATCAGTACTTAATGACGTAATCAAGACATTGTTACAGCAGTTGCTTTCAATAATATTTCTTTAAACTAATTGGAATCATTTGACCGTATATTACAAAATCTGTGATACGATATGAAGAACCAGCACCTTACCGTGGTAGAGAGGTTTGTGTGCCCTGATGAACCTGGGGGCTGTGTTGTCTGGAACCTTGTGTTCCTGGTAGGGTCTCCCATGGCAAATTGGTCTCAGGCAAGGGGCCAGACTAAGGCAAGGGGCCAGACTAAGATTGGTTCACAAGACCTCATGAAAGACGACACACGAAGTGAGGATACCCGGCCCGGAGGAAGCCCGGGGTCCCCTTCTGGAGCCAGGCCCAGAAGGAGGACTCGTCGGCGAGCGTCTGGTGGCCGGG
>NW_011350093.1:117578-118598 GCF_000735185.1 Notothenia coriiceps
TAGCCCGAAAAGGCGACGTGGGCTCACTTCTACGCACAGCGTCGGCTCTGGAACCTTACTTCTGGATAGGGGTTGGACACTATTCTTCTCCGGAGTTGCTCAAGGTGTGAGGCGCCGGGCGGGTGTGGGGATACTCACAAGTCCCCGGTTGGGTGCTTCGTTGTTGGAGTCTACCCCAGTGGACGAGAGGGTCGCCTCCCTACGCCTGCGGGTTATGGGGGGGAAAACTCTGACTGTTGTGTGTGCTTATGCACCCAACAGCAGTTCAGAGTATACGGCCTTCTTGGAGACCCTGGAAAGAGTCCTGTATGGGGCTCCTGAAGGGGACTCTTTAATCTTGCTGGGAGACTTCAACGCACATGTGGGCAATGATGGAGACACTTGGAGGGGAGTGATTGGGAGGAACGGCCCCCCTGATCTGAACCGGAGTGGTGGTTTGTTACTGGACTTCTGTGCTAGTCATGGATTGGCCATAACAAACACCATGTTCGAACATAAGGATGCTCATAAGTGTACGTGGTACCAGAGCACCCTAGGCAGAAGGTCCATGTTCGATTTCGTTATCGTATCATCGGACCTGAGGCCGTATGTTTTGGACACTCGGGCAAAGAGAGGGGCAGAGTTGTCAACTGATCACCATCTGGTGGTGAGTTGGGTCGAGTGGCGGGGGAAGCCTCTGGATAGACCTGGTAAGCCCAAACGTGTAGTTCGGGTGAACTGGGAACGTCTGGAGGAGGCCCAAGTTCAGGAGGCCTTCAACTCACACCTCCGGCGGAGCTTTTCGGGCATTCCTGTGGAGGTTGGGGACATTGAACCAGAGTGGTCGGTGTTCAAAGCCTCTATTGCCGAAGCCGCGGCGGGGAGCTGTGGTCTCAAGGTCCTAGGTGCCTCAAGGGGCGGTAACCCTCGAACCTCCTGGTGGACACCGGTGGTCAGGGAAGCCGTCCGACTGAAGAAGGAGGCCTTCAGGGATTTGTTATCCCGGGGGACTCCCGAGGCAGTTGCAAGGTACCGACAGGC
>NW_011350093.1:118608-148952 GCF_000735185.1 Notothenia coriiceps
AACACAGGAAGAGACTAAATAAAGGGAGGGGTAATCAAGGAACAAGAAAAAGCTGGGTAAAAGGAGAAACACAAGGACAACAGGTGAACACAATCAGACACACCAGGGAAACTAACGACAGGGAGGAAAACACAGGGAGAAGGACCAGACAAGAAACAAGGAGGAAAACTTGAAAAAGGGAGAACAGAACAGCAAAATAAACCCAAACCAAGACATACAAAACTAAAAACGTGACATAACATAAGAATCGTGACATGTTCTATCTACATTATTCTCCTGCAAAGAACTTGTATGGAGGCAGTTGTGGTGGATTCTCTTAAGATCTGCAATATGATGGTCACATGACCAACAGGGAGAGCCAAGCCAGTTTGCAATTCTACAGTCTATATAGTCACTCTATTTTTAATGGTTCCTAACAGGTTGATACAACCCGGTATTTATGCATATCTTGGTATCTGTTTTGGTATGGAGCTTGAATTATAGTTTGGACCATATTTCCCTAGAACATCCTCCTGGGTCCTACAATTTACTTTATTGTATTTTATTTAATTGTATTTTACTCTGTTTATTTGTATTTTATGTTCTATCTTGCAATAGTGAAAGAGAGGAGGCTCCCCTGGCCTTCTCAGTCCCTTGTGTTCTCTCTTTGGTCCCACATCGACCCCCTTTGTTTGTTTGGTTTGCTTGGTTAGTTTTAACTAATATTAGAGTGTAATTGTATAGACCACACTGAATCTGATCATTTCATTTCAAGAGTTTTTAATCTAAATTAAAATTATTGTTGTGTGTGCTTATGCACCAAACAGCAGTTCAGAGTATACGGCCTTCTTGGAGACCCTGGAAATAGTCCTGTATGGGGCTCCTGAAGGGTACTCTTTAATCTTGCTGAGAGACTTCAACGCACATGTGGGCAATAATGGAGACACTTGGAGGGGAGTGATTGGGAGGAACGGCCCCCCTGATCTGAACCGGAGTGGTGGTTTGTTACTGGACTTCTGTGCTAGTCATGGATTGGCCATAACAAACACCATGTTCGAACATAAGGATGCTCATAAGTGTACGTGGTACAGAGCACCCTAGGCAGAAGGTCATGATCGATTTGTTATCGTATCATCGGACCTGAGGCCGTATGTTTTGGACACTCGGGTAAAGAGAGGGGCGGAGTTGTCAACTGATCACCATCTGGTGGTGGGTTGGGTCGAGTGGCGGGGGAAGCCTCTGGATAGACCTGGTAAGCCCAAACGTGTAGTTCGGGTGAACTGGGAACGTCTGGAGGAGGCCCAAATTCAGGAGGCCTTCAACTCACACCTCCGGCGGAGCTTTTCGGGCATTCCTGTGGAGGTTGGGGACATTGAACCAGAGTGGTCGGTGTTCAAAGCCTCTATTGCCGAAGCCGCGGCGGGCAGCTGTGGTCTCAAGGTCCTAGGTGCCTCAAGGGGCGGTAACCCTCGAACCTCCTGGTGGACACCGGTGGTCAGGGAAGCCGTCCGACTGAAGAAGGAGGCCTTCAGGGATTTGTTATCCCGGGGGACTCGAGGCAGTTGCAAGGTACCGACAGGCCCGAAGGGCAGCAGCCTCAGCCGTGGCCGAGGCAAAGCAGCGGGTGTGGGAGAAGTTCGGAGAAGACATGGAAAAGACTTTCGGCGGCACCAAAGTTGTTCTGGAAAATGTCCGACACCTCAGGAGGGGAAGCAGGGAACCATCCAAGCTTGCAGAAGGATGGGAGTGTTGACCTCAACTGATGAGTGTTAGGGCGTTGAAGGACTTTGAGGAACTCCTGAACCCGACAACTCCGCCTCTATGTTAGAGGCAGAGCTGGAGTATGACGGGGATACACAATCTCCCGGGGGAGGTCACTGAGGTCGTCAAACAACTTCAATGGCAAAGCCCCGGGGTGGATGAGATCCGCCCAGAAATGCTGAAGGCTCTGCCTATCCCTGTGTGCCTTGGCAGTCTCAGACACGTCTCATCAACGTTGCGTGGAAGTCGGAAACAGTACGAAGGAGTGGCAGACCGGGTGGTGGTTCCCTTTTTAAAAACGGGGGTAATCAGAGGGTGTGTGCCAATTACAGAGGCATCACACTACTCAGCCTCCCCGGGAAAGTTTACTCTAAGGTACTCGAAAGGAGGGTCAGGCCGATTGTCGAACCTCAGATTGAGGAGGAACAATGCGGATTTCGTCCTGGTCGTGGAACGACGGATCAGCTTTTTACTCTGGCAAGGATCCTGGAAGGGGCCTGGGAGTACGCTTATCCAGTCTACATGTGTTTTGTAGACTTGGAGAAGGCGTATGACGGGTTCCCAGGGAGTCACTGTGGGAGGTGCTGCGGGAGTATGGGGTGAGGGGGTCTCTACTCAGGGCATCCAATCTCTGTACTCCCAAAGCGAGAGCTGTGTCCGGGTCCTCGGCAGTAAGTCGGACCCATTTCAGGTGAGGGTTGGCCTCCGCCAGGGCTGCGCTTTGTCACCAATCCTGTTTGTAATATACATGGATCGGATTTCGAGGCGTAGTCGTGGGGGAGGGGGTCTGCAGTTCGGTGGACTAAGGATTGCACCACTGCTTTTTGCAGATGATGTGGTTCTGATGGCTTCATCGGTCTGCGACCTTCAGCACTCACTGGATCGGTTCGCAACCGAGTGTGAAGCGGCTGGGATGAGGATCAGCACCTCCAAATCTGAGGCCATGGTTCTCAGCAGGAAACCGATGGACTGTCCACTCCAAGTAGGGAATGTGTCCTTACCCCAAGTGAAGGAGTTCAAGTATCTCGGGGTCTTGTCCTCGAGTGAGGGAACAATGGAGCGTGAGATGGGTCAGAGAATCGGAGCAGCGGGAGCGGTACTGCAGTCGCTTTACCGCACCGTTGTGACGAAAAGGGAGCTGAGCCAGAAGGCAAAGCTCTCTGTCTACCGCGCCATTTTCGTTCCTACCCTCACCTATGGTCATGAAGGATGGGTCATGACCGAAAGAACGAGATCGCGGGTACAAGCGGCCGAGATGGGTTTTCTCCGCAGGGTGGCTGGTGTCTCCCTTAGGGATAAGGTGAGAAGTTCGGTCATCCGGGAGGGACTCGGAGTTGAACCGCTCCTCCTTCGCGTCGAAAGGAGCCAGTTGAGGTGGTTCGGGCACCTAGTAAGGATGCCACCTGGGCGCCTCCCTAGGGAGGTGTTCCAGGCACGTCCAGCTGGGAAGAGACCAAGGGGTAGACCTAGAACCAGGTGGAGGGATTATATCTCTTCGCTGGCCTGGGAGCGCCTTGGGATCCCCCAGTCAGAGCTGGTTGATGTGGCCAGGGAAAAGAAAGTTTGGGGCTCTCTGCTGGAACTGCTACCTCCGCGACCCGACCACGGATAAGCGGGAGAAGATGGATGGATGGATGGATGGATGGATGGACGATATTTTGAAGTGCGGTAATTTGTGTATATTAATAAAGAGTCTTTTCTAATTCAAACATGCTTTCCAAACCAGAAAACCTTATCAAAAGTTGCAAAAATGTAGCTTTACCCATTTATTTGTCCAAGTATATTTTAAGTTCAATATTATACGTCTGCACCAGTGCCATTGTGCATTTTAATAAAGATAATTTCAGCTTGAATTTGACCTCACTACGAATCTCAACTTGTTGCTGCAGGAATAGCAGGAGTGCACTGTGGTGTTACCTCTCAGTTAGAAAGTCTCTCTTTTTTTTCATCCACTAAGCATTCTTCTGTAAGACTGGAGCTCTGCAGCTAATGTCTGGAGAGATGCTGCACAACACCCACACGATACAGTCAGCAAGCACGTTGGTGGTCGTCCTCAAACGATCTCTATCAACAAATACAGGAAGTTCTAAATTTAGGAACATGTGACTGTGAGTGTGACTTGACCACAAACACATATATAAATGCAGGAAGTCCAATGTTGTTTTTAGAATATGTGTAACTTTGTGCTTTCCTCTCAACACACATAACACATTTTACCAAGAAACATTGAACACATCTGTTAAGTACAGCAAAAATATTGGTAGAACATTTCTTACACTAATGGTTGCTTTTTTATTTTATTCTGGTAACACACTCACACACACTTACAGCCTCCAGTCAATGCTGATGATAAAAGAAATGCCTTCAAGAGGGAGTCCAACTGATGTCAACACTATCACCATGGATACGGTGCCGGCCTGAGGGATGCCTGAGGCCCCAAAAGCTGCTGATGTAGCAGTGATACTGCAATCACATACATTTGAATTATGAACAAGTAACAATAAGTCACTTTAGAGGCTGCATCGGGAATCATTAGAATATGCAAGAATGAATTTACATACAATGTAGAAAGATAAAGTTATTTAACCATAACTGATGATGATGATGACTTCACCCAGATCCAGCTCCGTATTATAAATCTGGGCGATGAATATGGAAGCTACCGTCTCTTAAAGTGCTGTGCCATCCATGGAAATTGTGGCACCTAAAGGCAGCATGAAGCGTGTCACCCGTTTGTCCATGTTGAGATTCTCCTCCAGGCAGCGGATGGCGATCGGTAGAGTCACAGTGCTGTATGAAAAAAAGTGCAAGAGTATACTTTCTCATGCCCGATCCATCTTAACTGTAATGTTTATGCTGTAGCCTGTAAACAACAATGAAAATTGGAATTCCAGCTCACCTGGATGAAGTCCCAAAGGTGGTAGTATACCAGTCATAAACCTGAAGGGATTCTTACGTGTGACCGTGAGATAGTTGAGGGGGAGGATGATGAAGCTGTGGATGAAGAGTCCAGGGATCACAGTGAGAGCATACATTGCAATCTGGAGACCTATACCCCTACTGTCTCTCAGCTTCAAAATCGGTCCTGCGATCAAGAAGAGGACTCTCACTGGGGAGTACCTGCATGAGAAAAGTGTAGCAAAGCACTGTAAAAGCCAGCAAATCTTTTTGAATGATGATTGTAGTGTGTTTTAGTTTTTTTTTTTCAAACTTCACTGATAGAGTAATTGGCTTAGTCGCAATTAATTATTAATTAATTAATTGAATTCACAGTCTTAATGTTGGAAGTTTCTCTTACCAGATTACTATGCTGATCAGATGCACGGTGGCTTTATTCAGGCAGTCAAAAACATGCCTCAGAGGTTTTGCCTCATTCTCCTTATCCAGGATAAGTCCAAAGGCGATGCAGAAGACCAATAAACCCAAAATATTGACCCCTTCTGAGGTGCCTGGCATCGGTGCTGTGTCATCTGCAAGATTACCAGTAAAGCCGTTAAAAGTCATGATAATAACAGTTGTATTTAATGAGATAAATATAAATATTTGATCACAACTACAAAGAACAGAAAAATAATTCTTATTGAACCTACTTGTTTGAATCAGATTGCTGCCATCAAGACTTTTGATTTTGGAATAAACTGTTTTATACTGAATTAAATAAATATATCATCATTGTAATCAAGCAGGATTATGAGTAGGAAAAAAACTAATAAAAAACAGTTCCTGAAACAAGCCTCCACAATATTTGAGGGAAACATGTTTCTGTAAATTAAAGAAAGAGAGTAGGTTATTTAATGATTGTTTGTATTTGAGATTGATCCTTTATGATGCACACTAACCTCATGAGATCCAAAAAGGCATCCACAGTCTGCACAGCCTCCACCTCGCCACCAGGGGGCGCTGAGGCGTTCCCGTGTGATTTCCCAACCAGGACGATGCCGATGAACCGATGAACACAGATATGAGGGTTGTAACCGTGTAATAGCAAACAGCCTGGAGCCCCAATTTCCCAAAAGCCTTCTTGTCCATAGACGACATCCTTAAAGAAGATGCAACATATGAACACATGAATATACTTTCTGTTTAGATTGATAGCTGATATCTGGGTGTAAAAAACACAACAAATATACAAAAAACATATACAAAGAGAAACAATACTAATTCAAGGAATACCTTTTAACATGGTAAACACATTCTTACATATAGTAGTTGAACACACACAAACATATGTTAGAGTGGTGTCATCATTTAGAAATAATAAAATAAAACTAGGATCTGTGCATTGTCAATTTAATGTCAACCAATATCCCAACAATAAATCACACATCCTGGGAATGTATTTAAGTAAGAGGTTGCAGTTATATTGCTGTTTTGGATAAGATTGTATTGAGGATATTACTAATAGTATGGTGTGGAAAATGCATTACAGTGGTAAACTGAACACCATCGTGTGATAAACATCACACATAAAAATTTTTTTTGTTTAAATGAGAATTTCGGGGGTGTGGGGGGGGGACACACTCAAGATACTTAATCCAAAATTGCTCCCGATGGCATGGCCAACAGTGTGGTTATCTGTTAATGCTGATTTGTATGTACTTTGACCGGTACAAAACACTGGAAAAAAGGGCTATATGAAATGCAGTCCATTTACAACTATAGAAAATCGCCACTTCTCTGAGTATGTCGGGCCATTTGACTCTAATATCCGGGGATCTAACCTGAAATCAGACTGGATGTGATGAGAGGAAGCACCAGCATCTGTAGCATCCGCATCAACAGCTCTCCAGGAAAGGTGAAGTATTGTTTATCTCTGGATGTCATGTTACTGTATTGCAGAGCCAACCCCTCAAAGAAATGCAAAAAAAGGTCAACATGTCAGTGTGTTTCTCAAATTACTATTCATTCACAAAAATACAAAATGCATTGCAGTCAATACTCAAAGTATGCTGGAAAATAGCATTATGCAAAAAACAGGGGCAATCTCCATTAACACGCCTGTGATGTAAAACAGGACTCAGGTGAACGGAGAAGAGTTTTATAACAGATCAAATCCACCAGATGCTGCTCCACGACTTTTGTAAGGTCAGATCTATTTTAACATCCATGAACAATATGTTTTAAAATGTTTCAATGAAATACGTGATTAAAAAAGGTTGTGTTACTATTTGCCATTCAAGTGCTTGTTTTGGTTAACTGTAATATTTACTGCTAGCATAGCATGAAAGCTAACAAGTAGGAACTCTCTCAGATTAGATCAAAGAGGTCATAGAAAATGTTTATGGAATACATCCATTCAACATTGATATTTAAACACAGTGTCACTTTATAACGATGATTAAGTAAAACAAATACTTAACAATGGCTATAGCAGCTAGAGTGAGAAGAACAAAAGCATTCCTCCTGAGGAAACCTTTAAAATTGAATCTTTTCTTGGACAAAGCTCTTGAGAGCTCAGAAGTCTCCTGGCATGTCTGGCTGTCGTTGACATCAGAACTTTTCATTGTGCTCAAATTGGACGGACCGTTAGAGCTCTGACATCTCTGACCTTATAGAGGGCAGAAGAAAAGACAAGGAGGACATTCAATATCTCAAATAGATCTTGATATACAATATCCAACATTGAGAACAGAATTTTAAATATATTGTAAATGCAGGCACAAAATGTATACACTTTTCAAACACAACATGGTTTAAAATAACAGAAGCTAGTCTACAGAAAACAAGAAGAGGACAAAATTCCTTATCAGCCTTCGATAAAGGAGTCCTTGCATCAAACCTTTTAGGAGCTGGATAGTTCCCTCTTGACACTCGTACTGGTTTGCCTAGTTCTACACTTTGCAAAGCAGCAACAGTTGAAGGCGTGCAGCATCCTTGAAAGATAATTAATTCGGGAAAATAAACCCCCCAGGAGGTGAGCAAACAAACACACACTAGTCAAACCAGGTGGAGGCAGCCGGAGGAGCTTCTCGCACAATAACTGAAACAACACATTTAGGAGACAATATATTGTAAACGTGAAACCTTTTTAAAAACACTGTTTCAGCGAGATGTGAGGGTGCAGTAAAGGAGCAAAGAGCAATGGCGGTTGTGGGGGAAACTTCTTTGTAGCAATGCAGGAGGAGTCACCGACTCAAAAGGAGACACGGGGAGAGCTGGAGCTCTGATGTCAAACACTGACGGGTTTATTTGGAGCTTCGGCCGGAGAATTCACAAAATTTGTGAATTCTCCGGCCGAAGCTCCAAATAAACCCGTCAGTGTTTGACATCAGAGCTCCAGCTCTCCCCGTGTCTCCTTTTGAGTCGGTGACTCCTCCNTGTATGTGTGTGTGTGTGTGTGTGTGTGTGTGTGTGTGTGTGTGTGTGTGTGTGTGAGATAGGGGGAAGGGGCGTGGAGTGAAGCGGGAGTAAGATTTCAGCAGAATTCATTAGCAAGCAGCTCGGGAGGAATGCTCCAATGGCATAACAACAAAGACTAATCTAGCAGGAGCAGTTCACTTGTCATCACAATTACAACAAATTCATGTTTCACTGGAGACTGATATAGTGAATCCAATCTAGCGGTTCTGCGGTGAGCCTCTATATAGATAATATGGGCTGCCGGGAAACTTTCAGCAGGCGGAATTGCTAAAAATTGCTCTCCGTTACAAAAAAACCTTTTCTGTAAAAATAATTCGGCTCAGGATTGCCAATGCATTCGAGCACACACTGAATTTTACTCAGCTTTCTTTGCACTGGAAGTGTGCCAGTTACATTAACCACTGAGTTGTATTACACTGTACTTTCTCTGTCACTTAACATTTTACACATGAAGGTCAAACATAATTGGGAATACCACTTAAGGCTTCTAACACTGGGCTTTAGGGCTTTACCTTTTTTTTTTTTTTTGACATTGGAAACTTCTAGTGAGATTATACAAGTTTCAAAGGTCTGTCGTCATATTTCATGACATCATCACCCTAGAAGAAAATAATAATCCGCCAAGAAAATTTGAGTAACTCTCTCTTTCTATTAAATTCACTTTCTTTAATGAAAATAAATCTTCAGTGCTTGCCTCCCTTTGTGTGCAGCAAGCAGGTGAGTAAGTAGTGATTGTTGATTTTGAAAGGCTAGACACCAACAAATAAGGATAAAAGCAGCATATTTAGTTCGATAAAAGCATGGTTTTGGAAATGCTATCCATTTTTTTTTTTAAATAATGTTGACTTTCCAATTTAACACCTCTCTGGAGTTTTATGAAATGTATGGATCTAACAAATCCTTCACAGCCACCTTTGGAATCTATGAATAGGATAATACCATTCATTTAGAGCCTGTTTGCCACCGGTTCAGACAGTGTTATCCTCACCTCACCTGTCTCTCCTCTGCTCCACTCCATGAGTGTGTGTGGAGAGACTAAGCTGCGAGAGTAGCAAATATTAATGATTGAGTTAAATTTTTAGCATCGGCACTCATAATTCTGCAGCGCTGGTAACCAGGGGAAACACTGATTAGTGTAGCTTCATCTTTATCTGCAACCGTGCAGAAACACTGGGTTTAAACAGAATGAATAGACATGCAAGAAAAAATATTTAACAATCAAATGTTGATTTAAAGTTGAAATGTCATCGTTATGAATGAAGCTTTCGGAAAATAAGCATAAAGCCAGATTTTGTAGTCTGAGAAAATAGCAGAAAACAGACAATGTCACTTTGATGTTTTCAGTTTTATTTTGTCAAAAATTGTTTTCTAAAGCCCAAGTATGGAGTCTTTAAAAGTATGTGTTGTTTTTTGGAGCGTATCAGAGAATTAAAGTCAGGATATCTGCTGCTCTGAATTTGACCGTCCAGTTGAATGTTTCTGTGAAGTGGGTCCCCCAATATGTAGGAGTGCATTCCTTTGGAGGAGCCCTTTAAACCCGTTACATCTGAAAATCAGAACCATAAAATCTTCAAGGGCAAGTTCTCAAAGTGTGTGATTTATCCAGAGTAACTTTACATTGTCTCTGCCAAGACATGCTGCCGTTAATTATATAAAAATGCATTTTATAACACATTTAGTGTAAGTAAGTAAAAGATGTTCAATCAGGGTGACATGTCTCTACAATATCCTGTTGTTAATAATTTCCATGAACAGTCACATCCTAATTCCTTCATTTTATGTCTCCCCTCAGATGTAAGGTAATCAACCATAGAGGATGAGATATGTACAAAAAGGTCAGGGAGATTTGTTCTGGATGAATCATCAATTGTTAAAACTGCAATTTGTAGGCTTGAATAGATTTGACTAAAGCGTTATGACTCTTTTGACTTATTTTGTTAAATACAATGTTTTGTTGTATGACAGCATTTGCCAAATGTTTTTAACAGATTATTTGTTTATCCAGAATGAAACTGCTGTAAATGTGTGTTGACCTCCCCTTTCATATATCACATCACTTAGTCTCCACATTTGTTTTCTACAAATCCCATAGGCCAAAAACACCCCAAGTGCAATATTATGTAAGGGTGACAGATGCGTTTGCTTTGGGCCTATTACCTGAATGTAGAAGTGTACAGTTTGCCTCGCAGGTGGATCAAGGACTGAACGCTTTTTAATTAAAAAAAAAATGTGCAGGGCAGAAGCTCTTCTCCTTTTTTATAATACTTTGAGCATATTTCATCCACATACACTGTGTCAGAGGTGAAAGACTTCTGTGAGCTGCATGTCTAAATGCTGTCGAGGGCGAGTGGGGAAATATGCTCTTTAATAATTTGGGTGAACTGAGTCTCAAAGATTATTTATTTGAAAGAAAGAATCAGAAGAAATAAAGCAAAGTTACCGATAACACAGGGGCACATCAAAGGGATAGGGACTTTAAATCCAAGTATTTTTCTTCTTACTATTTATCAATCTAGATTGTTTTGGTGTGAGTTCAATAGTATTGGAGATAGCAGACAATAAAACAGGTTTCTTTTAAGGTTTTGCTGCCTTTTAGATTGAATGTTGCTACCATTTGGTGTCTTCCATGTTCTTGTCTTACAACTTTAACCCCTTCAGTGTGTTTTCAATTTATTCATATTATTGTAAAATTGAGGTCAACTTAAAGCTTTCAATTGTACTTTGCTCTTTTATCACTTCTGTTTCCACAAAACATGATGACCTTAAAACCAAGATGGCGACGGTCAAAATGTAAAATGTGAGTCTTCAAAACCATGACATCACAGTGACTACATCCACTTCTAAGATACAATGTATGGATGGCACTCAGCTTTTTGTGCTCAAAGTATCAAAATTACATTTGAAAAACTCAACAGCAAGGTCTCACACCAGAAATCACTACTGAACTACACCAAAACATTGAGCACGAGCCTCTCGTATGATGAACAGAGCCAGAGATTTTCCTTTGCTGGTGTTATAGGGGTTGCACACGCACACGCATGTATGCAGCACGACTAAATTACACTAAATTACAATGTCCTTTTATTTTAAAAACAACGCAATATATTCAGCTCAAGGGATAAATATAAGGTTTACAACACCCATATATCATTTCCACAGACCTGGCTTGCACACACGCAGCCAGCAAAAGACAGGACTGTCAACATTCAGCGTCAATTTCTGAAATCTCAAACTGATGCATCCAGTGAACAAAACCTCGACTAATGAATCAAAATCATTTCACCGCACATATATCATCCTGGTGGATGCACTTCTGGCCAGTGGTTTGATTTAGAGTCTAAATATTTTTCGCATATGATTACCGTAAGCCCAACAGCTAAGAGAGTGAGTGTCTGTGTTGTGAAATTGTTAAGTGAGTACATTAGGAGATGCATAGCTGTGCTGGATGTTGAGAGACAGAGAGAGAGAGATGCAAACAAGCTTAAAGAAATGTAAAATGATATTGTAAAATAAACCACAGGCATGTGTTGGGGGTGCTACAGGGGGGCTATGGCAATCCTAGGTAGTTAGAGCACCTCCAATCCCCTCCCTCTTTTGCTCTTGTCCATAAATGCACAATTTGTAATGTGCAGTGACATGGTGAGCACTTGTAATTTGGTAGAAAGAAAACAGTGTCTAATTAAATCTGCACACAAAACGGTCTGTTATTAACTAGTATTGGTATTAACTGTTATTCATTTCTGAAACAAAAACATTGCTAATACCATTCAATCCCCCTATATTTGAGATGAGTCATATCTTCAACACTCTGCAATTCACACAACAATGATCTAGATTGATTATTAGCACTACAGGTAAGAGGAAGAAGTGTTTACATTTTGGGTTGAACTCTTCTTTGAAAGCTTTGTTAACAACCCCTTTAATCTAAATAATCAACACATCCATGCAGTCAGACCTGCAGGGACCAGGTTGACGAGCTAATAGCGGAGCACAAACACTGACACCCTCAAACACACACACACACACACACACACACACACACACACACACACACACACACACACACACACACACACACACACACACACACACACACACACACACACACACACCCCTTGGTTCTCACCATGCTCCAGCTCCAGCTGTGGGAGTCTGTTGACAGTCTCCTTGGCAACCAGCCTCTTCTTGTCCCGGGCCTTTGCATCCAGGTGGCTGAGGAGGGGCGATATGAAGGGATAATTAAAACCATTCCCTCCGTTTCTCACCTCAGGCTCCTGCTGAGGCTGGGGGGGCTGCTGGTGGTGATGATGATGATGCTGGTGATGCTGGTGATAAAGCTGATGAAGGTGTGACAGGTCGTTGGGAACATGGCCCGAGTGCCGGTTAGCGAGTCCGTTCATCTCCCCAGCTCCGCCCCCCCTGGTGGCTCCGCCTCCAGGGTCTTTCTGACACACGCAGTGGAAGTGATTTCGTGTCCCAGTGACGCAACGGCCCAGACGCCGCCACGCCTTTCGGCCCAGGTGCCCCAGGTAGCGGATGATCTCCTCGTAGCAGCTCCCTGGTTGGCTGTCACTGGCCAGCGTAGAAGCCGATTGGTGGAGCTGCCGGGCCCGCTGCTCCGATTTCATTAAGGCGTGTTCCCTCTGCTTTGTTTCAGAAAACTGGGTTGCTATGACGACCAGGCACAGATTGATCATGAAGAAGGAGCCCACCTGGTCATTACAAAAAAACATGACGCACTGTTGTAAAAACACAGTCCAATGTATTCAACTTTATCTAATGCAATCCAATACGACAGCTGAGCCATAAACGCATCGCAAAGATCATGATGTTCAGATTTGATTGACACTGTCGGAGAGGTATCAATTCAACCATTTGTTTAATAAAAGTATTATTTTCTATTTTGAGATGTTTACATTTTATGTTTATGTCTGTTTGGACTCCTTTTCATCTTAACATTGTGTGCAATGCCTTGTTTACATGCTGCTGTGATCAATAAAGTATATCTTATCTTATGTTATCGTACCTTATAAAGAGGACATGTTATGCACATTTTAAGGTTCATATTCTTATTTTTTGCCTCAACTGTGACATGATTACATGCTTTAATGTTCAAAAAGGTAGTTTTATTTATCTCATTCTACCTGTGCTGCAGCCCCTCTTTCCCCCCTCTGTCTGCTCCGATTGGTTAGCTGGCTCTGTTGTGAATGGTTAAAAACCTACACTTCGGGAAAGGTAAAACCCCAAAAAGCATAATAGGGCCTCTTGAAGGATGTTCTCTGCAGAGGTTTTGAACTGGACTGAATTACGCTGAGAAGTGTTTTTAACAAAACGTTATACAAGGTTCTGAAAAGTTGTTGTGAGGCTCCAACCCTTTCAAACCTGGCAGTGAAGCTACCATAGTACTCCAGACTAATCCAAAAGTGTCCAAAGAGGTGTAGCTGAGGCGGGCCTGGGTGAAGTACAATGTGAGTCAGCTAGCGGCCCAAACTGTTGAGGCACCCACCAACCTATCACTCAGTCCTAGCTCTTAATTATGCATGCTTTTATACATTAAAGGTGGGGTAGGTAATTTTGGAGAAACCAGCTCGAGTGCGCTAGAATTTGAAAATACACAGCCGGAACAAATCTGCCACTTCCTTACAGAGCCCCTCCTGCAACACACTCGAACGTGCACATGACCAATGAGGGCACGAGATAAGTTTGTGCACAGATGGAAGGCTGACAGGCAGGTAGGGCATCCAGTTATTTTAGCCGGGCCGGCTAAAATGATTGGTCGTGCTTTTTACAGTACTACGGCTTCCACAGATGAAATTTTTTTATGGATTTTTTGTCAAAGCACTTAAGATATTCATTGCTATCGGGATGTTAAGAGCATTCCATGGAATATAACAAAAAGTGTATCTCGAGTCGGTTTCTCAAACTTACCTACCCCACCTTTAACAATAAAAATAGTAGACATCTGCTATTTTTTGCACTGGGCTGTAAACCTGTATTACTGCTGTGAAGTGGGGCATTTTAACATGGGGGTCTGTTGAGATTGATCTGCTGGATCCAGCTTCATGTGGCTCTAAAAGCAGTTTTTGGCACTTCTTCAAAGGCTGCTATTTTCAACCCTGGTGGTTTCTGCTAAGTTTAAAATGTTTGACTATCCCATTTCCAAACATGAGGGGAGAAAATGAGAAAAAGCACTTCAATATGATGTACAACATGAAAAGGTAAAACCTATGTTAGATTTGTGTGTGTGCGTGAGAGTGCACTTACTATAATGAGGAAGATAAAGTAGATGAAGTTGTAGAAAGAATGTGCATCCATGACGTAGTACATGATGTCCACCCAACCTTCCAGAGTGATCACCTGTATGAAAGCACACAGTACTCACAGTGAGATGTCTCAATTGCATCATTATTGATAAAAGATCAATCCCTTTATATAAGTCCTACCTGAAAAATGGCAATCCATGCATATCCAATATTGTCAAAGTTAATAGCTCCTTTGTGTGGGTTTACTTCCCCGGTCAAACACTCGTTGTAATACTGGTACCAGTTCACACATGACCCCGAATCGTCTCCTCTGAGTCCCTCCTCTGTCCGGGCCTCCTCAGGACTCAGGAGGCAGTAAGTCCTGCCCACACGGCGGCGAGGAACATCTGAACATCGAAGCATCCCGTTCTCTCTGTCCATTGAGCAGATGAACGGGTGGTCATCAGTGCCATCTTGCTTATAGTAGCCACTCAGGAAGGAGATGTTATATCTCCTGGAGAAGAAGAGAAAAACGTTTCGTATTAATTTATTAGAAACACCTTAATTACGGAGGGTAGGTTAACAGAACAGCATAGAGCAAGAGCAATACATACTGTCACATTTGGTACAGCTGGGGCAATACAATAATATACATATAATAACAATATGTGCTTAAATCTAAAGTAGGTTTCCCCATTCTGCAAACAGACAGTTTTTCAGAACTTTACTACTTTTTTTCCTGTCTGTGGTACTTTGCCCCAAGCCCGTCCCTAAGAAGATGTAAATCTTCAAAAATGGGTCACAGTAAAGAAAAAACAGTTTTAATTTTGCATTAGGAGCTGCTCACTGTCATTCTTCAGACAGGAGGGATTGTTGGACTATTTTCAGTCACGGATTAATAGCCATTTGGTGAGCTATAACAGCAGGAATGTGTATGTGAGATTGACTCAATATAAACTAAAGTACCCATGTTCATTTAAATGGAGGATACTTGTCAACATGTGCTCGATAATATTATTTTATTTTGTTTTTTTTACAATAATGACACCGAAGAACAAGCCGTATTAGAATCTTGCTGCACAAATAAAACTTGTTATAGTCAAACCATTTTATTGTTGGTTTTGGTCCAATGGGAAACACATAGAATGGCTCTATTTGTTTTCAAACTAATCACAAAAAGGGCTTAGAATACCAAAAAATACATATCTGGACAAATTCAGGTAACGTTTGAACGATTTTTAGGAAAATAAATCGTTAAACAACCTATTGTTTGTACAGACGGTCTGGTTTCTGGGAGAGAACAGAAAGACAGTGCGTAATACACAAGAGTGTTTAGGGAGGAAATGAGGAAACAGAAAGAGAAATACAGATGAAGGGGACAAAAAAAAAGAGAGAGGCAGGGTGCAGTGGAGAGATAAGCAATCAATCATGTGTGGTGTAGAGACGGGTCACAGAGGAGCAGGGCTCTCACTTCTTATCCAAAAAGGTTATTTTGTTGTTTATTGTCTCAAATGCTAACTGAAACTAAAACCCAAAGAACAATTTGTTTCGGGTGGAAATATATATGCTACTTATTTAGGAGGCTATTGTGACAACATGAGTTTAAAGCAGGAGCCAATAACAATGTCACATTGTCTTTCCTGATACAGCTGCACTACGTTAGAAATACAATCACAGAGTCCTGGCTTGGTGATAAAATTAGAATAATGCAGTGCTGAGGATTCTGTTGTTGTCATAATACTGCGTTCTAGTTAAAATAAACGGAACTATTTTGAGTCTACAGCTCTCGGATGTGACAACGGGGAACAATATGGCAAGGAACTGAGTAGACCCTTCTGCCTACTCAATCTTGAATCACAATCTTTTATTAAAAGCCTTTAGTTATTATGGGCTGTGATCAGTAGAATTTGTCAATGGCGGTTATTAAACACAACATTTATAGTTGGCCCCTCCTCCCCGTCTCCAACTTCAAAGGCCATCTGCCTCGTTGCAGTCGATGCGTAAATACAATTCTAACACTTGGTCAATACATTTTCATAGAGGTTGACACTTAGAAGTCTTCTAATTTCAGAGAAGTAAGAAAAAAACAGGCCTAGTGCAGCACACATAATCCTATTCCCTTTTGGTTGTAGCCTGTTATAATAATTATATTTACTATGTTTTATTGTATTTTTAATATTTGTTGTTGTATTGTATTCACTTTTTTCATATTTAATTAAATTCATGATTGTTTGCATTGAAAAAATAAACGTTGACTTCAATTAAATGTTTTTTTATAACAGATTACACATAATTGTATTAGATTAGTTAAAAGGGAATAGCATAATAATATTATATAATATATGGAACCTAATATTTAGTATTTCAATTGACTATTATTGCTTTCAATTAACCTAATATAATTATTTGTAACCTGATATAATATATTTAAATAAAGTCAACTTTAAAATGTGTTGCGTGTGCTCAAGGACCTTTAATTGTTTTGGGGATTCACACTTTTAAATATATATTTTTTTTACTTAAAGGTAGGGTAGGTAAAATAACTGGATGGCCTACCTGCCTGTCAGCCTTCCATCTGTGCACAAACTTATCTCGTGCCCTCATTGGTCATGTGCGCGTTCGTGTGTGTTGGAGGAGGGGCTCTGTAAGGAAGTGGCAGATTTTCTCCGGTCATGTATTTTCAAATTCTAGCGCACTCGGGCCGGTTTCTCAAACTTACATACCCTACCTTTTTTAAAAGCATAAAAATGACATAAAATAGTGCCAAAGGACATTAAAATACATGTGGATTAACTTGGTTTATCGATTAAAACCATGTGGTATTTATTGTGTTTGCAATGAATTTCCTTTCCTTTCTGTCTCTATAGTACTCTCAGAAAGAAGACAAATATGAGGAGGAGATTAAAGTCCTGAGTGACAGACTTAAGGAGGTAAGTTTATGACCACTAGAGCTATTTTCTCTGAAGGAATCTGCGTCAGAATGATTAATATGTTTTTTTTTTTTTAAAGGCCGAAACCCGTGCAGAATTCGCAGAGAGGACAGTGGCGAAACTGGAGAAGACCATAGATGACTTAGAAGGTACACTTCATTTTCATTCTTGTTTTCAATCCTTTACTGACCGTTCTTTACTCAACCTTTGTTCAAATCTTTAATTTTCTCATTCTTAATCTCTGCTCTGATTTTTCTCTTTCTCCTCCTGATTTTCCATCCTGGTCTTCAAAATGTCTGCCTTGTCCTCCACCTGCTTTCCTCTCTGACCTTCAGACGAACTGTACACTCAGAAACTGAAATTCAAGGCTATCAGCGAGGAGCTGGATAATGCCCTCAATGATATGAACACCTTGTAAACGTTGCATTTACCTCAAGATGCTTCCACTTTCCCTTTGTCACTACTTCCCTGATTTAAAGCACTTTGTCTTTTATTTTCTCTCTTTGCACTTGCACTGTCCCTTGCTCCTTTTTTGTTAAACTAAAGCTGAATAAAGATATTTTTTCTCTTTTTACTGTCTCCTGTCATTTCAGTTAAGCCTTCTCTTCACCTCGTTTCAGCTGTAACATTTCCTTTGTTAATTTGCCATCATGAAAAGGCCTTTGTAGGGTTACTTCTTGTATACAAATATGTTTTTTGTGTTATGTTAGTCTGCTTCAAACCGATTTTCCTAGCACTTATGTACTCATTTAATCTTTTCACTAACCCAGCCATTGTGTTTCACATCTGCTGTTACTTTCTATTGCAGAGAACCTATCAAAAGAGAAAGAGCAAAACCTAGGAATGCAGCAAGTCCTGGACCAAACACTGCAGGATCTCAATAGCTTGTAAAATGCCAAGAACAACATCAAACGAATGAAAAAAACAAACATTTGTTTTGTAAAGGATCTTTTCTATATGCCATCCATTCCCTGTAATTCCTCTCTCTAGTCCTGGTTGTTAAAAACATGTACCCCTTTTTATATATTTATGGTTCTTTTGTTTCTTCCCCGCTTTTTTTAATAATGGTTTTGGGTCCAAATGATAATCAGTTTGGTTGCTGGAAAATGTGTTGTACATCAACCTCTGAGCACAAATAAAACTGATGAAGATGATGACATGAGTTATGAGTGTTATGTTGACGGTGTGTGTTTATGCACCATTTTGCATGCAGAAAGAGCTCACCATTTAATTAACATGTGCTAACATGCACACCACCCTTTGCGCTCTTCAAAGAAAAAGATACTTCTTAGCTGAAAGCCTTCCTGATCCCTTAACAGTAATGTCATTTACTGACATTTGTTTTTTTATGAAGGTGTCAATGTCATCTCATTAACCACAGCAATCAAATGACATATGACCAGATAAGTTCAATGTTAAAGATGACTTAAAAAAGGGGAAAAAAAGTTGTCAATTGTCGAAATAACATACATTAAGAAGTCCTTATTACGATGTGTATTGCCAAGTAGGCTTTCACTTAGCAATCGCTCAAAGTGTATTTATATAGCCCAATATCACACATTTTACTCTTAACATAAGAAGGTGGATGTCAACAATCCTGTGGGAGCCATCATCGAAGAAGTAGCATGGTGAGAATCTGGCAGGACCAAAGTGACAGGCTCAGCCACGACTCAGGATCCCACCGTAGACAGACACCAACAATACATTTGGGGAAAGCTGGGTTATTTGGAACATGAGTACACGGGTACAAAGAGAAAGAAGCAAGGTGTCCCCCGACAGTCTAAGCCTAGCAGCCAAACTAGGGGCTGAATCTAATCAGCCCAACAGTAGCTTTATCAAAAAGGAAGCAGTATAAAATATTATGATACACTATATTGCATACAAAATATCTTGGTTTCATTGCACTGTTGTCTTACATAATACTCTTTTACATAATACTCTTAAGTATTGATATTTTATTTCTATATTTATTTGCATGGCATTTCATTTTGAGAAAATCCAAAAGTAAAACGTTTTTTCGGTAATAAGCTGTTGTAACGAAATATATTTGTGTGAACTGTATACATGTAAATCAGAAACATATGAGCTAAAACAGAATTGAAAATGAAATATTGTACAGGAATAAAATACTGTTTACTGTAATAATAAATAAATACAATGTAAGTATAATATTAATACATGGGATTTGTATAGCGCTTTTCCTAATGCTCAAAGAAGCTTTACATAAAGGAAATAATTAAAGTATAAGTACTTCAAGAATGTGGACTTGGACTATGGTTAATACTTCCCACACTAGACGGAAACAGTGACTGAAGGGTAAACGCCCACTGGTGACAGTTATAAACTGCAGGGAGATTCCGGGCCAGCAGGCGGCGTTATTTCAGTATATTTCAGTACCTCCACATCACTGGTTCGCCGGGCGGGATTTCCGCAATAATATCAAGTATGGCGAAGACATACGACTATTTGTTTAAATTACTGTTAATCGGCGACTCTGGAGTCGGGAAGACCTGTGTCCTCTTCAGGTTTTCAGAAGACGCCTTCAACTCCACGTTTATCTCAACCATAGGTACGGATTTGATAATGCACGCTGTCTTTCTGTCTGTTTACAATGGTCCGTCTCAAGGGCTCCGTCTACTTGCTGGAATGCTAGCTATGCTACATTTCCGGCTGAAAGTAGTTTATCTTTTTTATTAATAAAGACTGTTTGGTTCTTCGAGATGTCATTAATATAATGTAACTCGCAAATACGAGATGGCACGGGAACATATCGTGACCTATGTGTTTTGAAGGAGGCTAGGAAATTGGTAGAAATATGTGTGTTTCATTGTAATTTTTTTGCCTTGTGGTTCCACTTGCTAGCGGACGTTTGCGGTTAGCCAAGTAGCTTTGGCGCTAGCCAGTAGGTTCTGTCTATATCCTGGTAAGACACCGGAAAACCTTACATGTAGCACACTTTAACTGGTTAATTTAACCATGATATATGCGCTTTTGTTCTTTTATGCTCTTAGTAATGCTTTATGACATGATAAGACACCAAGACGCCTGTTAATACCTTTCCACAAGTGACATTTTTTTGTATCGCAGTAGGTGTCGGCCAATGTTTGACAGGTACCGCTAGCTAGCAAACTATCGCTATGATTGACATGCATCGTACTTCTTTATCCCTCTAGGCATTGATTTCAAGATTAGGACCATAGAGCTTGACGGCAAGAAGATAAAGTTACAGATATGGTAAGTTGCTCGTTATTTATTACTAGTTCCAGAACATTTCATGGGCTGGCAGGGTTTTTGTCAATATTTGGTTAGTAAAGTGCGGTGGCACCCACTTTTTTCAAGGCAACGTTAATGGTTCTCATAGATGTACAGTAGGATGCCTAAACGTCATTAACACTCTTAACGTTCGAGTATTCTTGATTTTAAAGTCGTGCAATTATTTTAAGATGTATGTACGTGTTCCAAAAGGCAATTTTAGCATATTTTATTTCACTTTTATCTATAGTTTGTGTTAATTACAGCCTACAAAATGAATTCATCCAAAGCCAACCTCTACATTCACCTGCAAAAAGTCAATTTAAAAATAAATAACTTTACATAGCTGGCATATTTTACTACAGTTAAACAATGATTACAATTTCCACAAGTTTTATACAATTATTTTTAAAACTTGTTTCATGCATTTGGTATATATTCTTTAACTTTCTGATACATTGAGATACTTTTTGTTGTTTCTCAGGGATACGGCCGGCCAGGAACGCTTCCGAACAATCACAACAGCCTACTACAGAGGAGCAATGGTGGGTGTCTCTTGTTTTTTCAGACAAATGCAACATAACCCTTTTCCTCCTTGAAGGAACATATAAGTTGCTTTAATACTCTCAACACATTTGATTTACTGTTTTTTTCTTTTCTTCAGGGCATCATGCTTGTCTACGACATCACCAACGAGAAGTCTTTTGAAAATATCAAGAACTGGATAAGGAACATAGAGGAGGTAATAACTGGCTCAAATATGTCCTATTTTATCTGCCTACTTCTTCAAATATCCAAATGACAGCATGTGTAGAAGGTTGTTTTCATTACATTTCTCTGCTCTGGATCCAGCATGCATCATCTGATGTTGAGAAGATGGTCCTCGGCAACAAGTGTGACATCAATGACAAGCGGCAGGTGTCCAAAGACAGGGGGGAGAAGGTGAGAAGCTTGGTTTACTTCAAATCAATACGTTGTCTTCAAATTATATTTGCTCATTAAAAATATTGGTGTGATAAACAAATGAAAAAGACTGATGGTTACCTCCTTTATTTATTTATTTCTTTTTAGCTCGCATTAGAGTATGGAATCAAGTTCATGGAGACGAGTGCAAAGGCCAACATCAACGTGGAAAATGTAAATATACATTCATCCTTGAGTTATAGTGTGCCTCACAGATTATAGATCAGCCATGTAATAACATTTTTTTTTCGGTTCACAGTCATTTTTGACACTCGCCAGGGACATCAAATCAAAAATGGACACAAAGCTGGTAAGAACTCTTCGATAATACCACTTCGTTTTTGGAAATGGGCAAATTGATGAATGTTACAATTGCTTTTGAGCAGCTTCAAAAACTATCCATAGGCCTCTGGTTTTAGAAAGTATTTGAGGACTGTAAAGAAAGTGGCTGAACTATATAAGACCAAGCAGTTCTACATGACAGCAGTGACCTTTTTATTTGTCATTTTCACAGGAGGGCAACACGCCGCAGGGGGGCAGTCACGGAGTCAAGATCTCCGAGCCTCAGAAAAAGAGTAGCTTCTTCCGCTGTAGCTTACTCTGAGGACCGAGGCCTTCGATACTGGCTTCCAGCTGGCTGGACAAAAATGGACTGTGCTTGCTCTTAGCACTTCCTTCCCCTTCCTTCTTTCAACCCAGTCCACACAATCCATTATATTCCTAGTAACAGGAGGACTTCCCCTCCTCTCTTCCTCTTCTGAAAGCTTCCAGCGGTGCTTCTCTTTCATTCTAAGGAGATCTGTTGTCTTCATGGGTCAGAATGCTTGACTGGTTGAGATAAAAACCAGGAGCATTGACCAGATGTTCCTTATCACACAAAACACAGGCTTTTTCTTTTGATGTAAGTCTCTTTGTACAATGCCCTCATATTTCACACAGCCAGTAGCACAACTGAAGATGAGAAAACGTTAAATTAATGTTCTGGGATTGCAAATACAAATGTGACGTTTAGATCTATTTTTAAGTGCTATTTCCCTTTAAGTGATAAACATCAACCGAGACTGAAAGGCTTGAACTGAAGTGAAACAGAGTTGCACAAGCTTTCATTGTCATTTGAGGAGTTAACACTCGTGCCATGCATAAAGCAGTCAAGGGTCAGAGAGGAATGGGATTAAAATATCTTACATTTGAGTTCAGTTCTCTGCCTGTAGTCATCGACAATCTTTTGAGTAGCTTAAAATAAGTTTTAACATCCGGTCCTGTTCATCGCACCCTGCCTTCCACTCTTTTATCTTTTTGCAGCCGCTGTCATGTTGAAAGGCAGATTGGCAATCCAGATTTCTCTTTAGATAAACTTCTGCTGGCACATTTTTAGTAGAACTTTGGTGTAGTGACGCGTTCCCGCTTTGGCTTTCTCTGGTGTAGTGACCTGAAGGAAAGTATCGTACACAGGTGTGGAAGGGAAAACGTGCAGAAGGTTACCCTTTTTACAGAAAGATATCAAGATGTGCTCCCATTATAATTCAAATAATCCTTCAAAATGAAGTCCAGCGTGTAATGAGAGGAGGCTGCATTTAGCCATTATTTGTATTGATTATTCTGCCACTGCATTTCTTGATTATTCGATTTATATTTTGATCTCTAAAACATCTACAAAGTGGGGAAAATGGCTATTTAAAGTCAAGGTGACATCTTTCAATTAAAAATGTTGTCAGATCAAAAGTCCAAAACCCAAAAGCATTCAATTTAAAATCACATAACACAAAGAAAATCCTCGCATTTGAGAAGCTGCAACTAAACGTGTTCTATATTTGCTCTAACATTTAATATCAACGTTTAAATACAGTGGCATTCAGTTGATTGTTTCATGGGATTGCTTTAAAGCGTTGGCCGTTTGACTTTAAAGTGTTGTAGCAGCTCTGATTCACAGTCAAGCTAAATGACGTCTCTGGTTATTTGATCAGAAATTAAGATCACTTTTGAATTTTTCATACTGTAAGCCCCCCCCTCTTCTGCTATCCATGCAGCTCTCCTTGCACTTTACCAGTAACTCGTGTTTTGTGTGTAGTCTGTGCCAAGTGATAGTTTTGCAGTACAAGTACTTACTTAAAAACATTTTGAGTCTTGGTAATATATTGGGCATAATTCCTAAACTCTTTTTTACCACATCTACTTATAAATGACTTGATATCCTTTGCTATTTCACTTCTAGTGATCCACTGCCGTGGTATTAGTTCACTGAAAAACATTGCCCCAATGTACTTATATATATTTATATAAAGAAAAAAAAGCCTGTTCATATGCTACTGCCCTGCCAAATTATAGTTTAAAAAGTAATGTTTCTTGGCTTATCACATGAATGCTGGCTTGGTGAAAGCTGAAAGGTGCTCCCACTAGTATTATTGTGCGTTTGTGTTTGACAGTGGCCCTTTAGTTTGACAGCTAGGTGGCACCAGAGGCACAGTATGCACTATAGATGAACACCTGAACTCACATTTTAATCAGTATTTTATTAAGAGCGCGAGGCACAGTGAGCTATACCTGTGCGATCCAAACATGTACCCACTATTTGACATCTATTTCCACTGCTCCTCATGTCTCCTTCCTTCATTTCTCACCAGTCTGAAAATCGAACTCCTATATGCACAATATCGAGGGAGGATCTGCTTCTGCTTGCCTGCACTTTTTTTGTATTATTATTATCAATTCATTTGGGACCTCATGGCCATTTGTCTTAACTGCTAATACTCAGTTCTGTCATAGGTGAGCTATGCATTGTGAATCTTGGACCTGTGCATATTTGTGTGATGTAATTTCAGACGTAGACCTGTACAGTTGAATGTATGGGCTTTTTTGTGTGTCACTCGTTGAGCCAAAAACAGGACTGTATAAACGGCATTGCAACAACAACGCGAGTTGAGTTTATCATGATGGAAGATTGAATAGAGAGAGCCTGTAAGTGTGGAGCTGTTTTCCCTCTCGAGTGATACTGTAGCTTTGATTCATAAACAGAAACGTTGGGAGCAGACTTTAGAGAGACTCTGAACTGCGTCATTTTCATCTGAAATGAACCTCTCTCTTTGATTTTAGTTTTGATATCATATCCTTTACTAACATAATGTACATCCCTTTTTACAGCCATATTTTCAATCCATCGATTTGTGAAGTACACGGGAGAATAATAAAAATACATTTTGAAGAAAAAAAGTGAAAAAAAATTGTAAATATCACATTGAAAAAAAAAAGAGATCTACTTAAATTGTACTGTACTTTCTAAACCCATATGAAAATGTATCTACAGTTTGTAGATATCTGTACTTTTGATTTAATAAAATAAGATTATAAAACTAACTTTATTTCTAGTCACTGTCTTTATTGGCTGCCAGTTGACCCCATGCAGCTTGACTGCTTGCACAACAAACGCTTCTCTATTCGGACCGCTATAACCCTGTGGATTATTCTGGCATGTGTTTTGTTTTATAGTCTTGTGTAACTGATCCCTTTTTCGATACAAAACAGATCTGCTGTTGATGGTCATAACTAATGAGGCTTGTCTTTAAGGCTTCGTCCATGCCTGCATGTGATGATAAGCCTGCAGTCACCATGACTGGTGTTATTTCTGAAGAAGAATCAACTCGGTATGTGCGTACAAATCTAATTTGTCTTCATGCAACATGTCTAAGGGATGATTTTCTCTGATATAGATCAGTAGGTTTTTATTGGTTTTTTTAAACAGAAAACACAAAAGGCACATTTGAGTTATTCACAAGATTAGATTTTGTTGCTTGAGAAGTCACACTTTCCAGACACTCAGTCCATCATTAGGTGGTATTAAGATTAAGAAATAAATGAAAGCTTCATTCCTTTATATCCGTATGTGGAAGGTGCTGTGAACAGAAATAAGAGAAGTTAGATTTATTCATTAGAAGTTAAAGTTAAGAACAGATATTATTATATTAAAAAAACATAGGATGACGGTCATTGATACAAAATATGTAATGATGAATTGTTCTTATGTATCCTTTGTAGGGGTTCATCATGTGGTTATCTCTGGCCTACCTCAGAAAGTCTGGAGCTCGGACGATCATGGTCTGGAAGTCCTCCAGGGACAGCCGTCCGTCGTTGTCCAGGTCCGACTCATCGATCACCTTCTCGCACACCATCCTCACCTCGTCCTCCGTCAGCTCGTTACGGGTCAGTTTGTTCAGAGTCTTCTCCAGGTCGGACTTGCAGAGAAAGTCATCATTGTTGAAATCTGGCAAAAGATAGAAATCAAGTAGGAAATAATCTCAATGAATTGTGGACATAAAAGTATGTTTGAATATGTTGACTAGGGCTTGGTGGATGTTTTCCACTATTTGGACATGTTATGGACCAAACTGTTGAATAAATATAATAATAAATATATATATAAATATTCAGGGTTTGAACTATATCTCTAAATCGAATAGCATTAATTATTTGTCTTACCCCGTAATGTTACTGCTTTTTCCTTATCCATATTAAGGCATTGTTTAAACATTCTTTAAGCCTTACATACTCTCCCAGTCCGCCATTGGAGAGTTCATTTGAGGTATCTAGCTCATCATAACACAACCCTTCTGTTACAGTATGTCCTCCTCTATTGGTCTGAATAATGAATGAAAATCTTCCTTGACCCATGACCATGGCCATGTGTATGTAACTTCTTCATCTGTCAGCATTTGTTAATTAGAGGGGGGGCACTATTGCAGAGCGCAAACTGGGCTTTGAAGAGCTCTTTGCCTCTATAATGGGCCCCTTAATCATTTATAACATTCCATGCACCATCCGTCATGCTTACAGCTCCCAGACTTTGCACCGTGGTTCATTTTCATAAGCCTGCACATTGATGAAATGTCAAAATATACTTATGTTTAACAACTGTTATGAAACTGGCTTCATAGTTCAAATGTTTACAAGGGATTAGATGAATGTGTTGCACACAGGCTAGGTATCAGCGTGGTTTATCACACTCTTCAGTTAGGCCTACATGTTTCCTAATCTTCAGTTTGTAGTCCTGAAGATCCCGGGCTGTCGTTAACAGCTCAAAAATCATACTTATTATTATATTACAATTACATTATGATCTGTAACCATTATTCCTGATGACATTTCCTAATGTTATTGTGTTTTACTTATAAATATGATTTCTTTCTTATTCCTTTACACAAAGTGATGCAGTTTTTCAGGTTCTCATCTGGTTGGATGCAAACACACTACGTCTGTACAATACTGCACAATTCTTGGTATTTGAACAACTTTTGGACAACTAATCTGAAAAAATATTATAGCATATAAAACATGTAATGTTGTTGGTGTATTATTTATATTTTATGCTAATTTCTGCATGCGGTCACCTTCAACATATGTTCAAGCTCAGTTTGAGACCACTTCCATACCATTCTCTGAATTAGGAATGAAAAGATCAGAAGAAAAGAAAGAGGGGATTCAAAGTGAGAATTACGTTCATTTGAATGAATGCTCTTACACCAGTAGGATCTGTGGAAGATAAAGCCATTCTCAACTAAATATATTTTTAAAAATTTGATAACCTCCATTTGATTTTTAAAAATGTCTATTACTTTCTTTTATATTTTACCATATATTTTGAAAGCGTAGTAGGCCTTGAGGTCACGCGGGGCCATCTCGCTCAGGACTGAAAACATGTCCAAGAAGTCGTCCAGGGTCATGTTTCCCTCTCCGTCGTCAGAGAAAACCTCAGCGATCCTCTGACGAAACGGGTTGTCCTGCACAGAGGGGACACCAGCACCTCTTTAAGTTAAAACTGATGAAATCACGAAGCAATAAGAACCGTTTCCTGTTGGTCTGATGGCTTCGCTGTGCTACAAGATTGTGTTTATGTTCAATTTATATATAATTTTCTTTCAGAGTTACTGTTATTTTAAGAACTCAAAAAAGCTCTTCAATTTGGATGAATGTCGGACAAAGTACAATCTAACTCTCCCTTTCTCAGGACATGTCAGCGACAAGCATGTTAACACATATGTTTACCTCCCTGTCATTGTGTAAAGAGGCATATAATTGACCCATTTCAAACAAGTGTGCCCTGAGGGACGCACCAGCTTTCTTAAAGTTTAAAGGAGTCGGGTAACATATAACGTTTCAAATAATTCTGTCGATTAGTTGGCCATTAATTATGTATTGGGAACACAGGGAGTGGGTCTACCTTCAGCTCTGGCATGCTGCCAATCAGCTCATATGGTAGCTTCACATCTGGCTGGCAGGTGTAGTCGAGGGGAACGAGCTGCGGCGCCAAATCCCGATAGCGGTCAAACAGTCTAGGAAAGGTTGAAAAAAAAAAGGTCTTTCAATATTAAATTAAAAGATATCGTTTAATATTATGTATTTGATATTACATGGGGCAGATCGTATCTAAGAAATATTTAAAAAACTCTATTTCTCTCTTTTTATTATCCACACGGAAAACAATGTCTTCTTAGCACAGTCAAGCAAGAATTTAAAACAATGTGATTTCAATGGTAGCCTGCCCCACAGTAGGAGAGGCCTCATGATATTGTGGTTTAGAGTTACAGTAAAGTATAGTGCAGAACAGAACAGAAAATGTGCTGTATAATGTCTAACCAGCAATAACTTTGATACAACAAGATTTTGATACCAGTCAGATAATTTGATTCAGGAGAAATGCTATAATTTAATTTCTCACCTGAGAATTTCTTTCCTTGTAAAATATGTACAGTCCTGCAAAAACAATCAGATTATGGCAGGAATGTTGAGAAATTAAAAAAAAGGTATGATGCAGCATTTCTTAATCACTTGTTGGACACTAGTTCTAGAAAAATGATTCCGCACAATATAAAAACTCGTAAAGGTCATGCATTTTAAACCATTTTTGTATTTTTAACCAAGATATATTTGCCACAAAAACTACTTATACTTAATCTTAATATCTGTGTATACTCTTAAAAAACATGTAATATTATTTCTAGGGATATTAATATAGGTTAGAAATACATGTAATATTACTATGTTTACCTTACTACAGAAGTAAGGTCAAATAAATTCCTTGTAGAGGTATCAAGTGGCAACAAATTAAAATACTCATAAAGTACATTGCCAAAGAATAACACCTAAGTACAGTACTACAGTAAGGTATCTCATAAGACCAAATGTCGTTAGTGAACTTCCACCACTGATTTGACATCAAAACAGGTATCTAAATAAGACTTTATCACTTGATTAAAACATGCCACTATGCATCCTGTTACTAACTTAACACCACAAATGGCCTCTGATGCATTGACTGTAACAAGTCCAAATACTTTCCTTTTCGAACTGCACATTTGGAGGTTGAGACATGACGTCTGACAGGCCTATTGCCCTTGTTTACAGATGCTGGGAGCTGGTATTGATAAGCGATGCACCAAAGAGAATGAGGCTAACCGTCTCAGTCAGAAAGAAACGGGATTGACACCAACCTGATAGGAATCGAGCTGCTGTGCTGTGAAGATGGTCTGTTTATTCCCCATGTCCGAGTGCACAAACGCCAAGCCTCAGGTCCATCGCTGCTCCAGCATCTACTGCTTTTTTAGGGTGTGTGGATATTTCAGATATGAAATGCTGGCACAAAAGGAAGCCGGAGCCAAAGAGGAGATCAGGTGTCGGGCTGCCACCGGGCCTTTGGTCCCCATTATAATGGCAGCATTTCATTGTTTTCTCCATTGTGAATAGCAGCCCCTCTGACAATGAATAAGGGCTGTCGTCCAGCATCATGCCAAGTGGTATCAACCCCTTTAGTGCCACTGTATGGCCGACGCCTCGCTCACAGCTCGGGTTACACTCTTTAGAGACGGGGTATTGTAGTGGGCAAATAGACTTTTTGATGGGAGACAAGTTTTGTTTTAGTTGAGACCTCCATTATTGGGTATATCCAACGATTGAATGCTATTTCTCCTTCAGCTTTAGCACAGGTATTACATTAAGCTCAATGATAATGCATTGAATTGAACAGCAGCACTATACGATCAATGCATCCCACCTTCACCTCACTGTATTGTGCTCTCCAAAAGAAATAAGGAAGACATTAAATAGGAAGAAAAGGTTTTTAGTAACAAAAAATATATTTGAAATGCTTATCCTTTTAAAAAGTCCAACATGGTGCAGTTTCATTTGGGAGAATCGACTGTATCTCAGTGGGCACAGGCATGGGGGTCTGGACCTCTTCAGGAAGCCCCATAAAATGTAATTGGTTGCCAAATCCATCTGTGATGCAATTCACCGTCAAAACTTTAAACCTCCAATGAATTAAATATTTTTAGTTGATTAATAAATCCATCCATTTTTCTTGTGCTTGTTTAGGACAAGGTCATTTGTTCAAAAGCAGTTTTTGGACAGTTTATTATTATGATATGAAATGTAGTATGTACTGTTTTATGATAAAAATATGATTTGATGGTAGGATATTAACCCTCCTTGTTTGCCATTATACTTTGGCCTGCCCTATGATCATGAAACAGGTATAACATTTATTTCTGTGAGGTATTACAAATCTTTTGACCACTGTTGGGGAAATATTTTCCAAGGCCCATAACTTTGACCCAGTTCATCAGTTCATACTGTCCTGACTGAGCACACGCACCTGTAACCTTGGCTGCTGTGCTCTCAGTGTTTTGTCTCCCTGTTCCTGCCTGTTGGCGTCAGCTGATAGAGGTGTTATGATTATATCTTGTTATGCAGCATGTAGATTATTCTCTCTGAACTAGCTGAATACATGGGTCTGGGGTAGAGTTCTTCAGATTTGACGTGGCAACTCTACCGTGAAGTCAGAACCTCTGGCTGCTGTGACTTGTGATATAAA
>NW_011350093.1:149394-157818 GCF_000735185.1 Notothenia coriiceps
CCCGTACTGGCTCGTACTACAACCAACTGAGTGATAGTGAAAATTTAATGAGCATCTGAAGATCAGAATCATGGGTACAGCAAGTCATGCCATGGCAACAGCCGTTCAGAAGGTACAGCGCCATGCCACTGTAGCAGCCCCCCCCGGCCGCACTCGATGCTCAGGTGTCGGAGCCGAAGAAAAGGCTGTACAAGCGCTGCTGGGCGGACTCCAATCAAAACTGTGAACTCATCGTTTCCAGCAGATACTTCAGGCAGAGGGATCATGATTGCCATCCTCATTAACACACTGTCGATGGGCATAGAGTACCACGACAGGTATGTAAGAGTGATGGTAAGAGCTGCACGTGTGTACATGGCATGCTATGTGTGGAACACTTGGCAGATTGGATGTGGTACAGTTGATTGAAAATTGATGTGCTTAATCACTGTGAAGTCAATAACCCAACCCTCCAATCAAAACATACAACACCAAGCATATGGGACCACCAAGCGTGTGTGTGTGTGTGTGTGTGTGTGTGTGTGTGTGTGTGGTGTGTGTTGTGTGTGGTGTGTGTGTGTGTGTGTGTGTGTGCGTGTGTGTGTGTGTGTGTGTGTGTGTGTTGTGTACTTTTGTGTGGGCTGAGCACGCATGTATCAGAAAGGTGGAGAAACTCATAAGACCTGAAGTGTTAATTAAAGCGTGACCCTGGGACAGGAGAGAGTGAGCGGTGTGGAGACGGGGCAGAGTGAGAAAACCAGTGTGAGCGAGTGAAGAAGTGAGGAGGAGGAGGAGAGCCAGATCTGACATTTGTGATTGGCTGAAAGGCAGAGAGAGACGGTGGAGACGGGGGAAGATTGCCTTTGGCCCATTTCCTGAACAATATGATAGACTTGGATGGCCTTGACTTCTTGAATATCTAACATTTAAGGATAAGACCAACTCTAATTTTTATCCTTTTTAAATGAGCCGGTCTTTTGAAGAGACCAAAACCAAGAGTGAACTGTATGATTGAATAAAGGAAAGAAGAACAGGCCTGGTACCATTTTTTCTCTGTGCCATAGAATTCGATTGTCATCTCAACATATTTTTTATACAAATAGAGCCATACAATTTAGTTGGATTGCCCTTCTTCATTTCAGGGAACGTGAACAGTAAGCGCGTTCACACCAAGTACTTTCCCACAAAGGTTCCTGAGAACTACGATTTAGTTGCGTTCACACCAAAAAGTCCCAGGAACTAGGAGAATTCTAGAGAAGAGAGTTCTAGAGAAACCTTTTTTACCCCCCTTTTCAGTCCCTGCTAGAGAGCAGGGACTTTCGTGGGAGAAAAAGTTTCCTGTGTCTGATTGGCTGGGCGGAATGCAAACCAAGCCCCGTCAAACTCCCAAAAACTTTTGTGAAGCCGCCATTTTATTATCCTCGCATTGCATTATTATTAGCCCAGCGCAGAAACGCAGAGAGACTAATTTATGACAACACAAAATAAAACATGGTAGCGGTGGAGATGAGGAGGTGTCGGCGTTCTGGCCGTTTACTCGGAAGGCTTCAGTAGAAGCTGCTGGGAGTCCCAGCAGCTTCTACTGAAGCCAGTCCCTAACTCCGGGGACTTCCGGCCGGGGATTTTGGGCGGCAGTATACGCCGTGAAGTTGTTTGCGGCCTGCCAGTAAACCCAAAGCAGAAGAAGAAGAAGTGACGTCAGCGGCTTCATTTGCCTAATCCACCCCACCCCCAGGAACTAATGTCCGTTGTGAACGCGATCTGTACTTAGTTAATGAGAACTAAAGAGTTCTCAGGAACCTTTGTGGGAAAAAGTACTTGGTGTGAACGCGCCTAGTGTGTTCATGTTTTTTGAATCGCCGGAAAGTAGCTCTTTGACAGGCAAATGTCACGAGCATGCTCAGAGACACATCTTCTTGTTTACACTGCTGCGTTTGTTTTTCAAGCTGGGAGAAATAAACCACAATGTTTGTATATCTACTGTAATGAAGAAATGCCACTTCATGCCACGGTACATGGCTTATGTTTCAATACCATCGTTTTTATTCAACAAGATCTCCATGGCATGATGGCATGTGATATATGTGGACTATAGAGTTTTTTATTTTTAGATTTGTTGAAAAGTTAAAGAATAAAACTTAAAATCTGTGGTTCTCAAACTGCTTCTGTATTGCCCCTGTTTACAATCAGAAAGCCTTTAATGCCCCTATCGCCCTGCAAACAATTGTTTCTTCAAACCAAAAATAGTGTGAAAATTACTGACAAAACATATTTGAAAATAATTATCTAAAATGTACATGAACTACTTTTGGATTCATGAAAATAACTACTTAAACATAGACTTGGACTGAACAAAACACTCAGTTATTCTACAGTGAACCTGAGAGTAAGATCATTTTTAATATGCACAGTGTTTTGCAGTCTGAATCAATATTGATAGCCTTGCTTTACACTCCTTTTTGACTAGAATCAAATGAATTCAGCTCCAACTTTTCCTTCCAGTCATGTGTTTCCCTCCTGTGATACCTCTACAGACCCAAGAGTGGCCCCGCCCTGCAAATTGAGAACCACAGCTTTAAGTAATATGAATGACATCAATAATACAAAGTGTATTCCCTCAATCTACTCCAGAGGATAGTCGGTAAAAGCACACCTGTATTCACATCCTGGAGCAGCTGTGCTCTCCATATCTGCAACTTCATCATCCATTTAAAGCTAAACTGCAGCCTTGAGGGGCATTTCAGAAACATGTTTACTCTCCTCACTGCCAGTCTGTCTGTCTCTGTTTATTTGTTCATTTTTCTCTCTGCCTGTCCAATATGTACATCAATCTCTCTCTGTTTTCTCTCCACAAACACTGCGCCTCTTCAGCCGAAGGAGCTGACAGATATTTTGGAGATCAGTAACATGGTGTTCACCAGTCTGTTCAGTCTTGAAATGCTACTGAAGCTGGCAGCTCTCGGGCTCTTTGGCTACATCAAGAACCCCTACAACGGCTTCGACAGCGTCATTGTCATCATCAGGTGGGGCTCTAGAGGGAGGGAGGGGTCTTTCACTGTAAGTTAACCCCAAAATGGATATTCTGTAAGTGGATATTGGTTTTTTCGTTTGAAAATCCTCCCTGCGAGTCAGAGTCCCGAGCTGTCACAGTGGCTCTGCAGTGAAGCACTGTGGCTGCACTCTGAAGTCCAAGGGACCTGTATTCACTCCATTATGAAGAACTACAAGCTAAATTATGTATCTGAGCTGGAAGGGCTTTGCTTGTTTAATTTACCAGCGCACAACGGTATCCCCTCCTTTATTGTCTGGTAAGCTGTAAACAGCATTGGCCCATTTCCTCTTTTCAGTTGCCACATAGCCACAAAAAAAATGACTTAGCATTTTCCTCGCTTTGATGCTAATGCTGATTTAAATGGAGTTTCAGCTGTGGTTAAGAACATATTGATTCCTTTGTTTGCTTAAATTTAAATCTAACTTTGTGTTTATAATGCTGCTTGTGTGTGTTGCAGTGTGTGGGAGATTATGGGTGAGGCAGAGGGAGGCTTGTCGGTGCTTCGTACCTTCAGACTGCTGAGGGTTTTGAAGCTGGTCCGCTTCCTTCCTGCTCTGAGGAGGCAGCTGGTGGTGCTGGTGAAGACCATGGACAATGTGGCCACATTCTGCATGTTGCTGATGCTCTTTATATTCATATTCAGGTATTTGTCTTCCTTTCTCTCAAGGCCATACTGCAGGCTGAGTCTCACCTTGCAAACCGCTCTTTTCTCAGCTTCAATTATACCTTTCGGAAAATTGCAATCATTATTTCTGACCTTTTTCTTACACTGTTGCTAAACATATTACCACATGCATCATCACCCTTTCCACAAACACAATTACCCACGCAGGCAGTATTACATATCCATAATAAATTACTATGTAATGAAAGTAATGTATTTTCTGATTGTTTTGTGTCTGTTTGTGTGTTGCAGTATCTTGGGAATGCATTTGTTCGGCTGCAAATTCGGTTTGCAACAAGACACTGGAGACACCTTACCTGACAGAAAAAACTTTGACTCTCTGCTCTGGGCGACTGTCACTGTGTTTCAGGTTAGACAAAGACACCGACATGCACTATTCCCCTCAGATACAGACACACCAGAAGAGTTCATAAATACACTTACAAAAATATTTAATGTTGAGGAAATTCCCTATTAAATAAACAGCTTAAAGTGCGATTTTAAAACTAATTGGGAGGAAATCAAACAGCAGAAGCCGCCGTCACCCGTAGGAGACCTGACGATATTCCCCATTTATTCATGTGCTCCAATTTGAGAGTGCTCACTCTCGACTTTCCAACAAAATATAAAAACTCTCCCAGTGGGCAGGTGAGATACACTTCACAAGCAGAGTAGGAGGAAGAGTAATGAATCAAGCACTCCACAGGAACTCATTTACCACTGATGAGCATCATTAACGTTCAACTGACTATGAGATATTAAAGGAAGAACCCTCTTGTATTATGACTCCTATTATACTTACAAACAGCTACTACAGTTGATATCTGGTCTGTTCTGTTTGACAGTGTTTGTCTTTTATCTCTTCCCCTCTGCAGATCCTCACTCAGGAGGACTGGAACGCGGTGCTCTATAATGGGATGGCCTCAACCACGCCGTTGGCCGCCCTCTACTTTGTAGCCCTCATGACCTTCGGCAACTATGTCCTCTTCAACTTGCTTGTAGCCATTTTGGTGGAGGGCTTTCAGGCTGAGGTAAGGGGCAAAGATGCAGTTTCATTTGAGCTACCCAGAGAACGAGGCAGCGAGAACGGGACTAATTGAGCTCTGTTGTACTGATGATACCAAAGCTGCCTACGAGAGCATAATCTCCAGCATCCTGCCTGTGTGGCTTCTCCCCCTTTCTCTCTTTATCCGTTGTTTTCCTGTTCTTGCACAGTTGTCCTCTCTTCCCCTCTCTCTCTCTTTTTCTCTTTTCATTCCCTTGTCTTTCTTTCTTTCTCTCTATCTTTCTTTCTCACTGACACACACACACACACACGCACACACGCACGCACGCACGCACGCACGCACGCACGCACACACACCATTTTCTCCAGGGTAGGATGTGTTTGATTTCGCCTGCCATTCACAGCTGGTGAGCTTTTGTTGTTTAGTTTTCATCTTTTATCTCCAGCATCAGAGAGCACTTGCTTGCGCTCTCTAGCTCTATCATAAACACACACACACACACACACACACACACACACACACACACACACACACACACACACACACACACACACACACACACACACACACACACACACACACACACACAGATACCCTTTGCCAAAGCCGTCTGCCTCCATATTTCTGGCGTGAATTTTAATTAAATTCAGTAAAGCTTTATTGGCGTGACTTCAGGAGATCGCTGCCAAAGCCATGCACATAACTCAACTAGAGAACACTGGAGATCCCCTTCGCCCGTCTGCCTCCCGCTCTTTGTTTCTCAGTCTGTCCCTCTCAACTTTCTCATATTTTTTCACTTTTATACCAGTCAACAGACAGTGAGAAAATGATGAAGATGATGATGCACATTGTGATGATAGTGGGGATCCCCGGTGATGTGGGTGTTTCTGTGGGTTTAGGGTGATGCCAACAGATCCGAGGCAGATGACGAGAGGCAGTCGCTCTGTTACGAGGATGAGGAGAAGTTGAGAGAGATGTACGCTGCAGGTACTAACTCTTATATTAATTCAGAGCTGGACATGGAAACATGGACCGTCAAATGCATGATCATCCAGCTTTTAAACAAATCAACAGCTTTACTAAAGGGTGTTTTAAAAAGAAAAGATACTCAAACTGAAGTATTTTTTACCCAAACTGTGTAAACATTTTGGGTAATACGTTTACAGTCCGCTTCCTCGTTTACTTATGGCCTGACCTATGGTACTAGTTGTATTGCAAACAATACCAAGAACCTTTCCCTATTAGATCATTTTTATGAAACCCAGAGATTCTGTAAAATTGTCTATTAATTTGAAAACCTTCCATGTTTTTAATTCTTTATTCATTTAATAACTGCTGCACGTCCCAGAGTTTCTCTCTCTATGGAGATATAAAAGCTGTTTTCTAACAGAAATGTGTCAGCCAGAGATAAATATTGTACATTTTCAAAGGGTGCTTTTTATTACGCTTTTATTTAAACATTGGTCTGATCTTAGACCTATTTTTAATGACTATATGCTGAATAAATTGGTATCTTAATTGGGAAACTTCATCATGTGTATCACTAAATTACAACATGTAAACTACACCTCAGGTTTTCAAATTCACAAATCAGAAAACATGAACTCTGTTGCTGAATTTTGTAGCAATAACTGTGAAAAATACGTTTTAATAAACAGAAATGATCCTTTAACTAAAATGTTTTCCTTTGGTTGTGTGTGTGCAGAGCTCAAGATCCAGGCCATGATGTTGAGTCCCAATGGTCTCCTGAACCCAAAGGCCTCCATGCCCCAGCTCCACCCCCCCCCTCCTCCTCTGCCCGTCATCACACACACGGCAGCCACGCCCACCATCAACTACAGCCTGTCGCGGAGGGCGAGTGGCGTCTCCATGGACGTCCACAGCCTGGAGCTGAGGTCTCCGGTGAGCCTTGTATGATTGTATTATCACCACATTCAAAAGTGCAATAAAGTTGATTTGCAGAAGCACTCAAAATTAAAATGATAAAATATATTAAAAAGAAGAGATAAAGTTGAGCTGGGCCTTCAATTTGATTGGAAAGATGAATGTCTTGAATGTCTAAAGCTGAGGATTTGTGATTGTTTTGCAGTGTAAAATTGACACTGATATATTCGAAATGAGAAAAAAAGCTTCTTTATGACCTTTAATTAAAGTGGAGTTTGTTTGTTGACATTTGGTGATTCTCTACAAAACCCATCAGGGGCATTCTTAAGACACATTTGAGGCATTTCCTTCTTCATATAACATTTGCAAAGCAACATTTCTTGAAGTACCAATTTTTCGGCTGGACTGTTCAATTGACTCTATGGGTCTGCATGTCGATATTTATTACCTGAGTGGATCCAAGCAAAGCTTCTATCAGCTCTGATCATGTGGTGTGTCAGAATCATCACAGGAGAGAACTGTTTTCCGGTGGTTTAACAGAGAGTCAAACCCGTGCAGCGCAGAGAAAAATGACATGCATTGCTGCTCTTTTCAGCCGCCGCTGCCGGTTAATTGGTGGCACGCTGCTGTCAGAGATGGTGTTCTCTCCAGCTGTGGATGAGTGGTTAGAGATGAGGGTTTTACACTCGAGTTGTACTGGTTTTTATTTGTGACATTTCAGGTGGTTGGACTCATTTACTTCTGCCTGGAAAGTTATGTACATGTTTTTGACCTTCTTTGAATCCAGTTTCACACAGAAGGATATACATATTTATTTTTACAAGCACAGTGTTTTCTTTTCAAGACTTGAGAGGAATGAATATTTGCTATCTAAAAAGCTTTTTCTTGTATTGCCTGTTAGGCCTCTGTCTCTCACACATTAGGTGTTTTACATTAATGTCCTGCCCCCTCTTTCTGCGTGCAGTTTCTCATGTGGAGTCACATATCGTTTGTTGATTAAGCTAGGACAGAAATCATTGACAGATAAAAACGAGATCACAATGGGTGCTGAATAATGCTCTTAAATCTGACGGCCTTATGTTTGTCCAGGCTGGTATTTGCTCTACAGCAGTGCTACTGGCCAATAACTCCACAGGGTGCCTTCAGTCTGTTAATGGAATACTTCACCCACAAAATGACCATTTGTATTCAACATAAATTACTCACCGCACGTTACTTTAAATTCTCGAGGAAAACTCTGTGAGCGAAGAATAAAAAACTGAAAAAGTTATTGACGAACTGAAGCAAAATCAAAACTCTATAAAAACATCTTTTGATCAAATTCAGACTCCCACGGACAATATTCTATGAAAGTCGTGAGCATACAACTGGATAATTCATAAAGGTTTTTATCGTTTTTTTATTCTTTGATCACAGTGGAGGCCTGTGAGAAAAATAATGTGTTTTCAAGAATTGACGTTAAGGGATAAGTGTTTGATATAGAAATGGTAATTTTGTAGATGAAGTATTCCCTGAAAAATTAGATGTTTACTTGCACTTAAAGGTCACCTATTATGCTAGATCCACTTTTTCATGTATTTTATACATATACAGTGGGGCAAAAAAGTATTTAGTCAGCCACCAATTGTGCAAGTTCTCCCACTTAAAAAGATGAGAGAGGCCTGTAATCCTAGGTATACCTCAACTATGAGAGACAAAATGAGAAAAAAAAATCCAGAAAATCACATTGTCTGATTTTTAAAGAATTTATTTGCAAATGATGGTGGAAAATAAGTATTTAGTCAATAACACAAATTCATCTCAAAACTTTGTTATATACTCTTTGTTGGCAATGACAG
>NW_011350094.1:0-31969 GCF_000735185.1 Notothenia coriiceps
TTTCATTGTGAGTTATAATTCACCATCTCAGGTTATCATTAGGGGGAAATGACAGCAGCACAGTGTTCAATATATTGTACTTTCGGTATCTAAATGATACAATGTTGTTTACATTGCTCATGAGGACAGACCACCTTATTTAGAGATTCTTGAAATTGTAATTTAATTTGTAATTGATTGTGGATTTTGTATCCAGTTTTCACTTTATGTATCTTTATACAATGTACTACTTTGCTTATGAGGACAGACAGCCTTATTTACAGATTCTTGAAATTCAATTGTAATTCCATTTGTAAATAGTTACATTCATGTGGATTTATCCAGTGTGCACATTGTATGCATGCACTTATAGGTGCATTTGTTGTTGTTGAAGCCCTGGCTGTTACAGTCTTTATTTACACTACTTTGTTGTAGGCCTACTGGCCTAGATGTTTATGCAGTTTTAAAGCACCTTGGCTTTGTTCTGAATGCACTTTGTTGTAGTTATCCTACAGAGAAAAGAAAATGCACTTGACTTGGAATTAATGTACAGTATGCATTCAAAAGTGCTGAATAAATGTTTTATGGACCCATAATAGTGATTATTATTTAAGTTAAGTTAAGTAAAGTTTTGCCATAATCATGTCTTTTTCCATAATCAGGTAGCTGAACAACATTGGTAAAAAATGTATACAAATGATTAATAGAAATATATATATATATATATATAGAAATATATATATATATATTTCTATTAATCATTTTCGGCATTCGGTTTTCGGCCAACTGTTTCCTATTTTCGGTATCGGTTTCGGCCAAGAATTTCCCATTCGGTGCACCCCTATCTAAAAAGTGTAGTTTCCGCCATCATTCCTATCCGTCATTATAACACTGTACAGTACGTCCCAAGATAAGATCTGGGAATGTGTAAAGAGTGCAGGAAAGACACCAAGTTATTCAGTATTACTTCCAGATAAAGTGCTTTAGAAAATCTGGTGAAACGGTCGGCGTAGTCCCTGCTTATTAAACTTTGTAATAGCCTTGTCAACATGCTCCTACACATAAACAATAACTTTGTTGAGTACTTGCCAAAACAACCAAAAATATCTGGAATGATCTTCTTTTTTTTTTCTTAACGGCACCTTTCATAAGAAGGGATACTCCTCACAGTTTGTTTTTTTGTCATACACAACTAAAAAGCCCCTACTGTTTCATGTAAATGCTTAAGAAGTACACACAGCCTTCTTAATTTCTCAGTGCTCATCACACAAGCAGGATAGTATCTGACCTGGCAGCGCGGGAGCTCGTTGTGCTGTTGCACGGTGTGAGGAACCCGCCTCCGTTGCTGCTCCCAGGTCTGTGCCCACTGCTGTGCCCGCTGCTGTGCCCGCTGCTGTGCCCGCTGCTGTGCCCGCTGCTGTGCCCGCTGCTGTGCCCACTGCTGCTCCCAGGTCTGTGCCCGCTGCTGTGCCCGTTGCTGAGCCTATGGGAGGGGATGGGGGATGTAAAAGCCCCCGGGGACTGGCTGTCTGGAAGCATCCTCACCAACCCTGAGAGAGGGAAGAGACGTGCATTGTTCAGCGAGAATAACTTTATATAATATGTGGCATGAGAGAAAAATGGGGGTGGTGGGTCATGCTGTACATTAGATCAAGACATTTAAGTTACAGCTTTCAAGAATGTATAATGTAGGAGAAGGACACCTGGCAAGACTTGACATGACCTTGTAGATCAGGCTACCTGGATTTGGAGACTGATAGGTGTGTGTGTAAAAAAATAATACTACTGGAGATCAAGTATATAAGCTCTTCTGTGGCTCATCCAGCCTATACAGGAAAATCCTGTTTTCTACCAACGTAATAACAACCTGTCGACGCAACCGACACACCTTTGATTTGACTAAAAGGGAGGGAACTGAACAAACAGTCAGACAAAATGAGAGTGCAGAGAGAGTGGGTATTGTTCTATAACATGGTGCCCTCAGTGTGAGCAATTAAAGAGCACAATAGAAAATAGAAAAAGGGGGGTGGTATAGCTCACCCTGTACGGACTGCGGTCTGTCGTTGAGTCTGTTGTTGTTGCGATGCGAGCTCCGTCTTCTAGGCAAACTGGCAGACTCTTTGCTTTGTTCCTTCAAAATTAAATAAAAAGAATGTGAGCTGAAGCGATGAGAAGACTTTAAAATGTTGATGTTTTTATGGCATTCTGTAACATTAAATGATGTTAAAATCTCTTCGTTTTTGACAGCTGGTGTGACCATACAAAACCTTTTCTTTAAAGTTCCTGGGAAATTGTCATAGACGTTTAATGACTAATGATTGACAGCTTTGTTGAGGAAATAAAAAAGGCACTTACTGAAACCAAACGTTAGTTGTAAACACATGCTGTCAGTAGTACACACATGCTGTTTCCATGGTGACATACCTGAGGAGGTTTGTGAATCACCAGAGGGGAAAGTGACATCATGCAGGGGACTGAGCCGGTGATGTCCGACCAATCGGTGGGAGGCTTCTTCTCTTTGAGAACCTGTAGGACCAGAATATATTGAATTTGAAATGTAGCAACGTATCATTCATGACAACTAAAAGCGAAACAGTTTTAAATAAACCGAAGGGGCAGGGAAGATGGCAAACACTGATTTGCGTTCGACATACCACATCTGGCTGAAAATGAAAAGTCCACTTCCGAGAGGGATCGTAATGAGTTAAACAAAATTATCATTGCCTCACTATCTTTCCCTCCCACCCTGCTTGACTCAAACACATGAGTAATTCAGCCGCCACATGCAGTCAACTGTTTAACTCTTATCTGTCTCTTTCACTACTCTACACCCGTACATGCCCACGGTGGGCAATGTGCAGACAGGGAAGATTTGTGCAACTGATCCTCGGATATAATTTTCTTCAACATCTGCGTCTTCTTACAACTATGATATCCCATCAGATTCAATTCCCTTAAACTATCTACTACACAAGTTCTTTTCTGTAGGACACAACAAGCTCGGAGCATTAACCCCACATGTCAGAAGTAAAGCACATCCTGCTCACGGTCATATTGTAGTCACTTGGTCATGACACCGTCTTGCCCTCTCTCCTCCTTTGCCACTCCCTTGTATCCTCCCTCCAGCTGTTCCCCTTCTCTCTTCCAGATGAACTTAACACATTAAGGCAGTTTCTGACCAACACAATTCAAACGCCTGTCAGCCACGAGGATCAATTTGAGTGTCTTTGGCTTACCGCTTGTTAAAATGATGCGGAACTTCTCCCAGCTTGCCTTCTCTCCCTGTCACACATCCACACACACACTCACATGTCCACACACATTCACAAAAGCAGCACCCTCCCTCACAATGCTTACTCCTCCCTCTATCCCTTTCCTTCCCTCCCTCTCTCAACTCCCTCTTGCTCCCTCCCTCTGTTTCTCTCTTTCCATGTCTGATTTGCTTTTTCCTCGACTAGATCTCCACTCCTCCTCCTCCTCATTTTAACTGGTGCTGTCCTAAGTCAAAAGACAAACCACTGGCGGTGTGATAAAGGCACAGCTCCGTTTAATTAGTGACCGAGTAAATCACACATATTCATAACACACTGATAAAACATGGCAGGGTGGTCTTTCCACAGTAACATGATATCAAATATACACAAAAAACCAACTTCCTCTAATCATAGTAAATACAGTAACTGTGGAGACTACAGCTGTAAAACTAAAAATCACTTTTTAAATCCTTTACCACACAAATGACTGTGTTTGTGCTAATATTGACACTTCTGAACCATTTTGCAGAGAAACTGATGTAGGAGGTGTGGACTCACTAAACAGTTCATTTAACAATCTATGTTCAAACAAAACCACTATTCACTTGTAAGGTCAACATGTGTTTGAATACTATACTTCAGATTTGGACATTCAAAAGAAATTGGCAAACTAGGGAGGAAATAGGGTTTGATTTCTTACACAGTTGCCATCTTTCCTTCTTTTAGCAAAATTAAAATGCTGTTTCCAATCAAGTAAAAAAAAAAAAAAAGAGGACAGAATGAATGAACTCTCAGATGTAGTAATGGTGGTTGGTAATAGTCCATAATATCATATATCTCTCTTACCGTTTGATTTGTGTGGACGAGGTCTCTCCTCTCTTTCCTCAAGGCGTTCATGTCCCTCTCCTTCTCCCTCTCCATCTCCTTCAGCTGTCTCTGTAACTGCTGCACTCGCTCCTGAAAATTAACAGCATACTTCCCATCAGTGTGGACAGCCACATGGTTTCTCCTCCTCAAAACAATTGGCGTGTGCTGTATCTGATACATCTGGCTGGCCCCCAGTGTAGTTCTTCTTTTCATGATGTTAAGGTTTAATGGTGTGTAAACATGGATTCTGTTTTGAGAGCAAACGCCGAGCCCCGAGCCGAGCTGATTTTTTACCTGAGCCGAGACACAATGCAAATCACACATTTGCAAGTTAATGAGAGGCAGGAGAGGAACACGTGACAGCAAGAGTGAGGGTGGAACAAAATAAATGATGGGTCGTTTTTAAATCAGGACATTAGGGCAGCAAGTGTGACACAGTGAGAGACAGACAGACAGGCAGACGGACAGACAGACAGACAGACGGACAGGCAGACAGGCAGGCAGGCAGACAGACAGACAGACAGACAGACAGACAAGACAGAGGGTGTAAGGATGAGCTGTCATTTGCAGCTGAGTCAACCACCGTCTCTCTCACACAATCCCCCTCTTCTCCTCCTCTCACATACTTCAGCTAATTGAGGAACAATTTATTATATATTATCATCATCACAATCTAATCTATTGTCTGTATTCATGTGTTTTTGTGGAATCTGACTTGGGAATGGAACAACAGCCATTTTGAAACTTTTTGTCAGAATGTAAACAAAGATCTAACGTCAAAAAGATTTTACAGCTGCCTTCACTTTCTATCTTGGAGACATTTGGAAATAGTGGAGGTTTCAGAAATATTTTTGCAATGAGGAAATTCCAAAAAAGAAATGTACTCATTAAATGACAAAATGGCAATATAAAATGTGTCAATCAACCTTCTTTTATCATTCATAGCCCATGCTATGAAATTGATGGTTCATGGTCACCTGAGGATGAATCCCTTTGAACTGTGGACTCAACTTTCATAACATTGTCAATACAACATGGAAATATGTGGTTGCAAGAGATATGACAGCTATGGGAAGATGCAAAGAAATGTTTTCTAACAATCATATATCCCTCAGGATTATTTGCAAAGACTTTAGTAATCTTCTGACTTTAGATAAAGTGCCATCATCAGCTGTAATTTGTGTTTTGTGCTAACTAGCAAATGTTAGCAATATGAACATTGTTAAGACAGTAAACAAAGTAGATATCATACCAGCTAAACATCAGCATGTTGCCATCATTATTGGTAGCATGTCTGCATGTTGGTGTTAGCATTTAGCTCAACACACCCCTGTGTTAAAGTACACCCTCACAGCGTGGCTGTAGAATTTGAGTCAATTATAGTGCGTAAGACTGATGAAGCTGTCAAAGAAACAACAGATTGTTTCCTATTCACCTTCACATTTAAGAAAGTCGGAAGCACCGTTGGAAAGAGCATGTCTCAGTCATTTAATTAGAGATTGAAAACTCAACAGTTGGCGCCTCACTGCAGTTATACATTTAGGATATCTCACGCAAGTGCCAAAATGTTCCAGGCCTCTTCAAATGATCGTGGAAATCCGAAACCTGAATAGTTTTGTCTCCCAATTTGCTCCTTTTGTTGACTCTCCCCATCACAAAGTGTTTGACAATGACAATCATCATCTTGGCTTCCACAGTAAATCAGATTCATTGTGTGGTACGTTGTCTCTTTTCATTTAGATTTACTGTTGTGGGGTTTACAATCAAGTCTGGTCTATTCAAAACTGTCTGGCCAATCACAGGCCATTTGTATACACACTGCTGCACAGAAACAGGTTGAAAGTTTAAGGTGAAGGCTTTGGAATATTTGAGTGCATGATCTGGGGGAACTATTGTTTTTATTGTCTATTACTGCTTTGTATTTCATCTCTGTTTGGGAATACACATTTATTTCATCCAATCTTTCTCTTCATTTCAACATTTAAAATCAACTTGAAAATGATCCTGCCGATTCTAAGTGTGATACAGCTATTGCATTCTTGAAACAAATAGTCATGATCCCAATGTTGAACAGAGATGATCCTGAATATCATTTAAGCCAGAACAATGCAGCCATGCTTCAAAATGTTTCCAAATCCCCTCATGCATTTTATCTCTCGGTCTTCAGCGCCGTTGTCACTGCTTTGCTTTCCTTCCTGCTCCTTGGATTTCTCTCTCAGGGTGGCCTCTGATGTAATTAAGTTTGCTGTCTGGAGTCATGTGACAGCGTCAGTGTGATGCTGGTGAGAGTGAGGTAAAGGTTCACGCTCGTGTCACGATTTAACGTGATGGAGAGTAAGGAGGACAAGTCTTAACCTGCAATGACAACCATGGACTGTGACTTGAGGACAGTGCATGTGCACACTGCTTGAAAGTGGTAGTGGCTTTGGAGCAAATCAGCCAATAATGATGATTTCCACCGAGCTGGAGTGCAAAAAATAGAATCTGCAGATTTATAGCTTTGCTGATTAATGCAAACAACTCTGTGATTATTTTAGGAGGAGCTCAGATTTGTGGCTTTACAGTTCCCTTTCTGCTCTGAGCACTCCTTATTTTGACTCTGAAGAGAGAGGATTAATTTCAGATGCTCATAATTGGAGGATGCTGGAAAACCGTTGTTAGGTTAAAAAAGGAAAACAAGAAAGCCAACTTGGTAAAGTAAAGGATTGTGTATCATATGTCTCTCACAATCGTGATGCCAATGTGTGCAGTAACAACAGCATTAAAGTGAAAGTGAACAAACTGTGTATTCTATGTAGTGCATCGTTTAAACTGATATGAATATGTTTTTGTGATCTATTTCTCTACCAACACTGATGACACAAACATAATCAATAAATATGAGAAAACTATCAGAAATCAATGAAGAAAAACATGATAAATGAATGATAAACCCCTAAAATATGAAGTAAATTGTAGTAAGATATACTAGTTGTTATAGGCATCACCTTCCCGTGTTGGCGTGCATTCAAATGGACTTTGAGTTCCAGCGTTGTCATATTTGACAAATGTAGACGTCTCTGCCGGGCTACTGTGTTAGACTGATTAGATTGTGTGGTGTTGTTTGTTTGTCCACCTGCTCTGTGCAGAAGTCTAATGTCACAACTCTGTATTAAGAGTACTGTGTGTGAAGGTTAATCCCATGTCAGCCAGTGGGGGTAACACTGACATGAAGCACATGACACACAGATAAGCTGTAAACCCGTATAACACGTCAGGGGCAGTTGTGAAATTCTCTGAGAAAAATTCCTTCGACAAAACGTTGCTGTTTACCTGTCCACTGTTGATCGCATGCTGCTGACGTAGGATTTCCTTATCCATCTCCCCTTCACTCTCTTCCTCCCCATCTTCATCAACCGTGCTCGCATCATCCTCATCAAGTCCGCTCTCCTTCTCCAGAACACTAAACTCCCAGTCCTCAAACGCCCGGACCGCCGCTTCCATCGCCTCTCTCTCCTGCAATCAAGATGAATGATCGAGTCAAATACAACTCAGCTGTTGTTTACATTTATATCTTTTTTTTTATGCTAACAAATATCACAATAAAACTCTGATAGCTGATAAACAGCACTCAGATATTAAAGGTGGGGTAGGTAATTCACTTCAGAAACACTTTTTGTTATATTCCATGGAATGCTCTTAACATCCTGATAGCAATGAATATATGAAATGCTTTGACAATAAATACATAAAGAAATGTCATCTGTGGAAGCCGTGGCGCTGTAAAAAGCACGACCAATCATCTGAGCCGGCCCGGCTAAAATAACTGGATGGCCTACCTGCCTGTGAGCCTTCCATCTGTGCACAAATTTATCTCGTGCCCTCATTGGTCATGTGTGCGTTTGTGTGTGTTGGAGGAGGGGCTCTGTATGGAAGTCTGAAGGATGCGAACTTTCAAATTCTAGCGCACTCGAGCTGGTTTCTCCATTCTTACCTACCCTACCTTTAAGGAACAACACTTGAGATATTACTTGTTCTTTGTCATTTAACCTCTCTTCAAACTAATCTGTGAATAGCTTGTTTACCTTAAAGACAGACTTTAGTTCAAGCTAAAGTCAATTCATAATGTTTAAGGGTTTTGTCATAAAGCAGTGCCATTTCCAATGTGCTAGACTTCCATTTGTGAAGCTGGTTCCTTTATTTCCTTATATTAAAAACAAAGTAAATTGCTTCAGAAAATGATATTATTAGGGTTATACTAAGTTTATGGAAGGAAAAAAATATATAACATTTATACTTGCTTTTATACTTCCATTTTTTATTTAACGACAAATGAGTCTGTTATATATGTCTGATATATCTGTTCACTTGAGACTGTTATAGAAGACATCTTTATTGACTTCAAATTGTATTTATCAGAAAACTACTTTGTCACATTGTCCATAAAAGCACTGGTTTTAAGGCTGCATTACCAAAATGACTCAAACCATGTTCATTAGATAAAAGTACAAGTGCTGGTGAAAGTAAAAACATGTGCATATTCATTGCCTCATAACCAAAACACCTGCTCTTCTTCCTGTGCAGTGTGTACTTACGGTAAGTCCTGCGTGCACGCATGAGGTTTTTTTCCGTGGGGTTTCTAAAGGATCTTTCCAAATAAATATGTCATGTCACAACATAAAGTAATGTGCGTGTGCGTGTGTGTGTGTGTGTGTGTGTGTGTCTAAGTATGAGTGTGTGAGTGTCTCACCATCTCATAAAGTGTGTGTGTGTGTGTGTGTGTGTGTGTGTGTGTGTGTGTGTCTAAGTGTTGGAAACATAGACACGGCAGGTTGAACAGGTACTGAACAATCACACTTTGTGAAACCACACACACCATTATGTGTAGGAATCCGAACTGATGCTTACACAACCTGCATCTGAGACACACTGGCATGGACTAACCAGGATCAGTTTCAGTGTTGTTTAGTACATATCAATTGGAAAGCTGCTAACAACATCATGTATTGGGTGTTATTCACTTATAAACATGCTTAGCAAGATTGAATGCACAGAGACAGAAGGGCAGTGATAATAAAAGGTTCCATAAATGAAAACCTTTTTGAGCTTTTTTAAGAAATCGCTGTTGTGAATTTTACGTAAAAAGTCACCAGGCTTATTTCTTCAAACTATATGTATATATATATTCACATTTCATAAGCATTAAGGGGTGTAAGTCCAAAAGGGGTTAGTCTCAACAGGTTTATGAACATGACACAATGTCGCCTTTTTTTTAGTTTCTTCATAGATGGAGAGGCTGCAGCCACTGACCTGCTTCAGCTGCAGTGTGAGCAGTTCTCTCTGGCTCTCTGGCTGACTGGGGATCAGTTTCTCCTTCTCCTCAAACATCCCCTTCAGCTCTTTCACCCTCCGTCTTTCCTCCTCCAGACTCTCTCGCTCCTACAGGGAAGGGCAGTGAAGCAGGAGTAATGTCATCACCTCAACTTTTCAAAGCAGAACAAAAAAATATTTCAAAAGAGAAGAAATCAACACAATAACAAGTCAATTTCACAACCATGTTTACAAGAGTTTGTTCTGCAGATCATTACTGAGCCCACACATGTGAACCACAACACAACCAGGAGGTAAAACATCACAAAATCACAAAACACATACAAGTTTGTGACTAATGAAATATGTTTTTTTAGCTGTATTGCATGATACCTTTTGTCTGTCGGTTTTTCGGTGCTTCCCCTTTCGTCGGACCTCCTGCTGTAGAGCCTGCAGCTTCTGTGTGTGTCTGTGCAGCTGAGAGTTCTCCGTCTGCAGCTCTCCCTGCAGCAGAGCGATCTCCAGCTGCAGCTGAAAGGGCAGGAGACGCCGCTGAGCTGAATCATATTGACCAGCTTGAGCAAGTCACAGATATGCATTCCTTTACCGTGACTGTGTCGGAGTTTGCTGAAGTCTGCACATTTAGATCTCCAAGTCAACACCATCGAAATTATTTTAGAGTTTCCTTTAACACTCAGTTTCGGTTGGTTATTTGATGCAGCAATTTTTTGCACTAGAACCCTTTACATTTTGTTTAATTTGTTTTAGGACTGAAATGTATGATGATTATATATTTATTCATCAGCGGACTATGTTCTCAGAGATTCCTCGATTGTAAAAGTGTAAAAAGTAGCAACAAATGGAGGCAAGCCAAGCCCAAGGACAGATCTTTATATTGCTTTTTTGCCCAACCAACTGCCCACAAAACATTACACATTAGAGACAAAGGCAACTCAATGCCAAAGTAGTCTCATTAACATTTTAAAGAATAACTATTATTCATCTAGTCAATCATTTATTTTCAGTGATCTTTCATGTCTTTTTGGTTAAAGTAGCAAAAGTAAGCTACTTGGCTGTTCCATTTCAGGATTTCTTAAAATGCTTTAATGATAACACTTGACAAATTATCCAATTGTTTCAGTTTGATATATGAATAGGATGAGAAAAATAGATGTGTTGGTGCCTGTATTTAATTGGGCAACAATTATGTTAGATGCTCACTTCAATCTTTAGTTCCTCCTTCTGTTGGTCGATCTCTGTGATTCGCTGTCGGAGCAATGAGGACGACGGAAGAACCCTCAGTGAGCCCAGCTCCAGTTTTTTGACGCAAGACTGGCATGGGGGTGGGGGGGGGGGAACAAAGTATGAAAGTGTCAACATGGAGGCTTTACAACAGTAAACGGTTGGGTCTAGTAATGTGCCGTGGTTCATTGTTTTGAAGCATTCTTTCTTTTGACAAGCAGGATCTAGAGGGGGCTTTCAGACTCCCCTCATTGTTACAACATTAAAGGAGCAGATCACCTTCATCAACAACCTTTCACTCACTTACCCTCTCACTCTCCGTGCTGCTGCTCTCTGTGTCTGACTCCGCCCCCGAGGAGGCGGGGCTGTGGCCCTCAGCCACTCTGGTGATCCACGGCGGCCGCGGCCCCCGCTGCCACGGGCTCCTGGTGCTCTCCATGTTATGTTGGGGCATTTCTAAAGAGAAGACAAGGGAGAAGGGCAGTTCATGAGAGCTACTCACTTTTGTGAATATTGTGGTAATCTAATCTGCTGCACGGTTGAAGGTGTATCAGGGATCAGATGACAGGTCTCAGTAGGGGATTTCACAGCTGATAGGGCTGCTAAATTAATCGTATTTTAAATCGTAATTACGATTTTGGCTTGCAACGATTATGAAAATAACATAATCGAAACAAAACTTTTTATTTTTTTATTTAAAAAAACAAAGAAAAGAAGTATTATTTTTTTGTATTGGTTTTTCAGTTATTATAATTTTTTGTTTTCAATAAATGGATGTTTTCAAAGTAAATGGATAATCGTTTTTAATAATCGTGATATAAATTATTAACCCAAATAATCGAGATCATGATTTTTGCCATAATCGAGCAGCCCTACAGCTAAGTAGTACTTCGTGAGGACTTTAAAACACAGAAATGCACCACCTGATCCAGAAACCTGTCACTGATGGAGTAAACACCTTATAGTAGAGGAAACAATAGTGAAAGAGAGGGGAAGGTTCAGGGTGTGGCGATGTTTCAGGGTCCCTCCAAGGGACTCTGCTGTGTGTGGACAATAGAGTGATAAATGACAGTTGGGAAGCTTTTGATGTGCACCAGCAGCAACGAGACGGTTTATGAATGGAACAATTAATGAAAAACTACAAGGAGTTCCACATATGTTGGAGCAAATAAGAATAGTCTTTGAAGTACTTTAATGTCATACTTTTTTGTTCTGTATTTAACATGCATGTTCATTTACAAGAGAAAATATCATTGTATAATGTTTACATTGTTCTACATCAAAGTGCTTCCCAACTTTTGGGAATACGTCAACCTAAAGACCTTTATTATCCTTAATCCTCTACTGTGTGGTCTCTCTGTACACAAAACCAGCGGAAACATGCACACATGCACAGGCTAAAACCAGCTTGTGGGAACATACTTTTGATGCCTATTGTCCAACCTTTTCCCACCATCTCCCCTCGCCCTCTGTGCCCTCCCTCTCTCCTTGGATCCAGACCTTATTAGGCTGCAGGGAATGCAGGCGAAGTGGAAGCCTAGACATAAATATACAGCAGAGATGTGAGTGAGGGTTTCCAAACAACGACTGACACACTGAGACACATCGAGAGAGAGATTGGAGAAGGGGGAGGCATGGACAGAGAGAGAGGAAAGAGAAAAACAGCAGGAAGTGGAGTGTTAAATGTCAAAGGCCAGTGTCATGTTCCTGGTGATACAGCAAATATGCAACATGCAGTTTTATAGATGCGGATAAAGAATACAATAATGTTCACTAAAGAAAAATATAAATATTTCTTTTCATGAGGATATTTCAAAGATGTGATTCCAGGCCGTTGGATAGCTCAGTGGTTAGAGCGTAAATCGCTGCCTAGTAAGCTGGTTCGAATCCTGAGCCGGCAGAACATTAAGGCGATGACCTCCCTTCCGTCTCAACGCTATAAATCTCTAATAAATTCCCTCTCTTGCCCAAAAATAACTTTTCAAAAAAGAGGTGATTCCAACTCTTTACCGGTTGATCCTTCATATGCATAAACTTGGACTTGGAAGGTGAAATTTGCACCTATAGCATTTTATTATATACTGTTTATAATACTGCAGTTATATGACTATTTATGACACAACAGTCATTCATGGTATATCACAATATCAGTTTTAACTGTGAGAAAAAAAAACGCAACCCCCAAATTTCAAAAGCAGCAAAAAGAGCAAATACTCCGATAAACAGTTTTTATAAATGCATAATTCAAGTTTCACTGATAGAAACGACCAAATAAAATGTTTTTAATGACTTTACAGTCAAACACACACATGTTAATGAAGTTGAACTGGCAGAAGGCCGAACACTTCAGCGCTCAAATGTCTGGAGTAAAATAATATTCACGGTTTCTGTACTGGTATTTCATGGGCGCAACACTATTATATGACCTGACTGCAGCCTTTGACACAATCTCACACCAAATGCTCCTTGACAGATTATCTTCCATTGGTATCACTGGCACATCACTCACCTGGTTTAGATCTTTCCTCTCCGTACTCACTTTGTCCAACTCAAACACTTCAAATCACAGTCCCATCCAGTCTTCACTGGTGTTCCTCAGGGTTCTGTCTTGGGCCCCCTCCTATTTATCATCTACCTTCTACCTCTCGGCCATATCTTCAGAAAATACGCAATCCAATTTCACTGCTACGCGGATGACACCCAGCTCTATTTCTCCACCAAACCCACTTCCACTCTCCCCCCACTGCCCTTTCCGACTGCTTACTGGAAATCAAATCCTGGTTCTCATCCAACTTTTTAAAACTAAACAGTGATAAAACTGAGTTTCTCTTAGTTGGCTCCAAGTCCACTCTGGCCAAAACTGACTAATTCTTCCTCACTATTGACAACTCCACAGTCCCACCCTCCCCCCAAGTTAAGAGTCTGGGTGTCATCCTTGACAGCACCTTATCATTTGAAGCTCACATCAACAACATCACTCGATCCGCCTACTTCCACCTCCGCAATATTAACCGCCTCCTTCCATCACTCACACCCAACAGCACCGCCATCCTCATCCACGCCCTCGTTACATCCCGTATTGATTATTGCAACTCCATCCTCTCTGGTCTTCCTCACAAATCCCTGCGTAAGCTCCAACTGGTCCAAAACTCAGCCGCCCGTATCATTACCAGAACTCCTTCCATTAATCATATCACTCCGGTTCTCCAACAACTCCATTGGCTCCCCGTTAAATACCGCATAGATTTTAAAGTGTTGCTCCTCACCTTCAAGGCCCTTCACACTCTTGCACCTCCATATCTCTCTGAACTCCTTCACACCTACACTCCCTCTCGTGCCCTCCGATCCTCCTCTGCCTTCCAACTCACTGTACCTTCTGCCCGCCTGACCACAATGGGGTCAAGAGCCTTCAGCCACTCTGCCCCCCGTCTCTGGATCTCTCTCCCACAAGACATCCAGAATATGGACTCACTCTCAACCTTCAAATCCAGCCTGAAAACACACCTTTTTAAAACTGGCATATTCAATATCTTAATAATTTTTCTAAACTGATTGTTGTTTTTAAGTCTTTAAGTCTTGTATTACTGTGTGATCTTCTTTGTTGCTTTGTTTTTAATTATGCTCTGTAAGGTGTCCTTGAGAGCTTTGAAAGGCGCCCATAAATAAATGCATTTATTTATTTATATATTATGGATGAATGATATTAGACTTTGCCAACATTCCAATCTTTTTATTTTTGACCAATTGCTGAATCCGATATACACAAAACATTTCCACCTAATTGCAGAGAACACTCTTTTTATGCATACTGTTATTTTGTGCAGACATACATTCAATGCTTTTCAAAATGAACAAATTCAATGGGAACAATGAAAAAAAAATTGTCTTTAACTTAGGTTCAGTGTAAAACGTGGTATATTCATTTTGACTATAATTATTATCCAACTACCAAATCGGAGGAAATTTCCATTTTTGGCAATCCCAATTGTAAAGCCTTACTCTGGCATCAGGACTGTACATGAATACACTATTTGTCCTGCTACAAAATGATTCTAGTCTGCTTTCCAGTAAAAGCTGTCAATATCTGGGAAAACAAAGCCGACAGAGCTTCACACGAGTTAGATTATTATCCAAACAAACATCAGGGCAAGCGCATGCTTTCTGACCTCCAGCTAAAGTCCACTCAGATACAACACTGGGGGGCCGAAAGAGAGAGGCATTCAGGAGTAAAGTCCATGCTTTCATGTTAACAAAGTGGTCAAATGCACCAGAAAACAGGCTAAACAAACACATTGCACTGGCAAAACAAGAGATAGCGAGACATTAGGAGACAGTGATAAAAGTAACGACTGAATACAAAATCAGCAAGGGCAGAAAGAAAAAAGAAGAGGGAAAAGTTCAGCTCAAGTCAGATCAAAGAACAAAACAGACTTTTGTGCCCAAAATAATTAGTCTTTAATGCTGGGAGGGTGCGCCTCTGGAGGATAAGATAGCAGACAGGGAGTGAACAGACTGGGCATGTGTTTGTTTATGTGTATGTGTTATATAATGAGTTCCCAGAGGTAACACAAGATATAACCCTAAACTCTCAAAGTGAAACCCGGAGAACTTCAGGACTCTTGTATCAGTCTGCAATGATAATTATCAAACGTAGATCAGCAATAACCAGCAACAGCTGACTCATGAACACACAGTGAGACCAGTGAGACCAGTGAGAGAGTCAAGCATGTTCAACAACACAGCAGAATGATTCTCATGTCAAATTGCCTCACTACGTGCTCAAATCAGCAAAATCTCTCTCTTTCACTAGGTTTAAGACAAATTAAATGACCCAGATAATAGTCCTTCAATAAGCTACATGTGTTAGTGAATCCAGTAAGAACAATCAAGAACTTCACGTCAATTATGCACACTTTTCAATGCTGCTGACTCATCTGGGTCTCTTTAACCGCAGAGATCCCATTTTGTACGGAGACAGTGTTCACACAAATACACAGTGTATGATCTTACTGCGAACCTTTAAGGCAGGAGATTGAGGTGTGTTGTGCTTTTCGCTGCTAATGACGCCTTGAGCCGCTACAACCCAACTTCGTCCTGCAGAGCCACTGAAGATAAATGTACACATCTAAGCGTTTTGAGCACCAGGAAAAGCGCTATATAAATAACATGTATTGTTATTATTATTATTATAACAAAAAGTGTTCGCTGGTGGAGTGTCATTTGTTTGTAGTTTCCCTTTGTACAGCTGTACGACTGTCTTAGCAACATTGTTTTATGTTAGGCCTAGACTTACTCACATATCTAAAGATTGCCTACTGTGTTTCTGAAACTGAAAACATATCGTATACTGTAATTCCCAAATGATGAAGAAACACACAGTAGCATTCTGAAATGACTGCCTGTCAGGACCCCTCATTTGTGAGTGGCTGAAAGGAATAGTGGAGCTAAGCATTGTTTACACATAACCATAAAGCCAACAGTGACAACGGCTATATTCCACCAGCAACACACAGGACAAAAGAGCTGTGACGGTGGCCTGCTAGGTGAGGAAGTGAATGCCGCCTACAGCCTGAGCATGTGAGCAACACTGCTCTGTTCAGAGGGGGGCTGTGCACAATGTTCAATTAATCCACAGAGGCCAGGCATGGAGGTCAATCCTCTCTTAATTCACTCAAATTGCTCACTAAACTTATAATTTATTACATTTGAATAGATTTCTGTTGTAGAATTGAATTATACAGTCAGTTTGCAAGAGAGTGACACAGAGAGACCAAGCTGTAACAGGGTCAGGGTCTAAACTGTAGGTTAGTGCACTGTAGTGTAAACAGAAGGGTGGGGGGGGGTTTAATGAAAAAATAATTATTTTTTTGGCTCAAAATAGAAAGATTGATCCTGTCATTAAACTCCACTACATTTAGTTTTATTACTTTAACTTTATTTGCAACTTTTCATCTTGTGAAACTGATACTGTCTTCTATATGGATTACACAAGATAAAAATTAACAGAGATTTAATATAGAAAGTGAATTTATAATCTGAAATGTCTGTCTGTAACTTTGTCAAAGCAGTGCAGTTATAACAAAATATTGCACCGGCCTAAAACAAACCCTTTTCCAGTTGTAGACTTTTGAAAGGCGAACAAATAAAATATTAAAAATGTAAAACTGTACTTTAACCTCCTCTCAAGGGAAGTTTAGAGTCAAATATTTTCAGAGGATTAGTAAATTGTGAAATCAGTCATGCTCAACACAACATACACTGCATTGTACTGTTCTGTATGAGTGCTGCATTGCCTCTAACACTGAGTCATGACAGAGACCAGAGGGGCATGTACAAGCCAGATGACAAAATGCAGTCTCATCTCCAGAAGGCATAAGACCAAAACCAGCTATTAGGCCTTGAGAACAAGGAAGTCACATATTATTTGTATTGGTCACAATTATAGGCTGTGGTTTTAATCAAACATAACTAAATCTCCAGCCTTTAAAACAACTCCTTTTTTTCAATAGGCGGCCTGCTATCAAAACATTGACACCAGTGTGTTATGCACACAACGATTCCAGGGAACATAAATCATTTATTTATTATTTGTGTCAAAATTGAGACACTAGGGTCCCTTTGTTTACACTTTCTTGCTCTGGTCCTGCTTAACATTATGCTCTAAACAAAGGACAACAGATAACTTCTCTCTCTCATTTTAGAAGAATATGGTTAGGTTTCAAAATATGTTTGCTTTGAGTTACAGAAACATATTGCTTTCTGCTGTTCTATTTAAAGTGGGAAATAATGGCTATACAGCTATGCCTCTTTATGTGTTACATGTCATGATATTTGTATGGACCTGCTCCTACACTAGAGCAAAGAGCATGCTGTCATTTGACAAATCAAGTGCTGTGGACTACAGCGACCTCTGGACCTGCTCGTGTGGCTCCTTCTGGCTCGCCGCCGAGGACCAGGAAGCTGTCGTCATAGAACAAGCAGTGTGAGCAGGAAAGGCAGGTGAGAGGAGCGAGTTTTGGCTTTCACCCAGCTGTCACCGAGAGGAGAAAAGAGACAAAGCGGACCTGACACTTGGAATGCTACGCATAAGAAACAAAACCAGTAACGCAGCTAGTTAAACTCAACTCGCACATGCAAGAAATACCATACAAATTCACTTTTATTTCGTATTTTTTAACATTCCTCTGGAAAATTAGCTGATGAGCTTAAGTTGGAATGAACATCAACATTTCCCGCTTTAGGTGTTAAAGATTTTTCTGCAATCATTAGTTGTATTAATGTATAATGTAATGTGCTCAAGCTCCACTAGTGGAAATGGCTTGGCATTGTTTGGAAAAGGTCGCAACCGTCGCAACACAATACCCACTTTTTATTATTATTATTCATATTTTTTTAACTCCATGTTTAGCCGGATGTAAACTGTTTTTATTGTACAACAACAGGCCCACCTTCACTTTAGCAGCCGTATTAGAACTTTACTGGAATAAAATGTCAATTGGAAATAATTTAGGATTCAAATTAAGTACCATCAAATCAAATAAATAAAAAACATGAATCACTGCTAGATTCCAGTAGAGTTATTGGATTCTCTGGGCTAATGACGAGTCACATTTTGGTTTAAACATGTTGAACTAAACAGTGCAAATCAACAGCTTTTGCCAAGATTTCAACAATTGATCTTCTTAAATAATAAGCAACAAGTAGGTAAGCTGTAGGAAACTAGATGAAGAACACAGGGGAAAAGAATAATAAAACAGAGTGCAAGAAAACTCACTTTCACCAACTTACAAAGCATATGAAGTGCAGAAATGAGGGTATGTTGTAAGAAAATCTCTCAGCACTTCAAATACTGCTACTGTGGGTGTGTGTAAATCCTGGCATCAGGACTGGTTCAACTGCACTGACAGATTCCTTTGGCCTGAGAAAATCCCTGGGAATTGTGATGCAATAAAAGAGTGATCCATTAATGACAGGTTGGGATGTAGGGCTCAGACACAGATTTGTCCCAAGGTGTGTGTGTGTGTGTGTGTGTGTGTGTGTGTGTGTGTGTGTGTGTGTGTGTGTGTGTGTGTGTGTGTGTGTGTGTGTGTATCCTCAGCTTAAGGAGTCCGGAATCACTGGGAAGGCCATGTGGAAGAACTAAATTGTCCCAGTTAAGCATTAATGAATACTAAACTCAACCTTGAATGGAACATTCCTATCTGAGCTTTCCATCTTGAAGATTTCCTCGCCGATTCATAATATCACAGCTGAATAGGGTACGTTACTGTCTTTGTATAAAAAAAAAGTACTTTTTCGGATAAAATAGAGCCGATTACATTTTTATTCTCTAAGCATTGTCATATTAACGTCAGCATCCAAATGGCGGTAACTTTTCAAATATACATCTTTAGATTAACATAAATATATACAATAAAGCACTTTAAGGTAAACAATTATTGATTAACGTATCTGTTTAGATTAAAAAATGTAGATGTTAATCATTTGCTATGTGGAACAGGCATTGTAATCCTTGCACAGACACTTGGCCAACAAAGCTGATTCTGATTTCATGATAGTATGATGGTTATGATAGTGATTCCTTGGTTAAAGTAGTTCCTCCCTTTTGCAGGACATTCAGACTTCCTGTACTCCACAAACCAGATTAGCAGGCACTGAAACATCTGCAAAGTAATAGAAAAACAAAACTGCTTCAGAAACAGTAGAATGTATGGTCACAAGCAACATCTTTAAATTCGGGTCTGTGCACTGAACAACCTTGAACATTTTTTTTTTGGCCCAGGAATTACAATGTATATCTTTACAGTACACGGGTTGAGGGTAAACTATAGAAAGAAATGTGATACCTATTTTGCTAGGCTTTGGGAGATTCAGGTTGTTCATGATGTTCACAAACTCATCCACGCTTTTGGTCAAGCGCGGGTTGAACCTGCGCTCTTCACCGACCGTAGACGCCGTCTGACCTGATACACAAAGACAAAAACCGCCCAATTCATCAGCATATTGAACCGTCGGATATTAGCTCATTAATCAGTATGCATTGAATATCATTTTTGAAATGAATATAATATACATAATACAACATATAAATCACCTATTCAATTACTATATTGTCATAGGTTGGGCTATTTAGCTGTATTTAGAGTCACTAAAAGTAGCCTCCCATTTACCAGGTGAAACATTAAAGTGATGGACTCTTGAAATGGGCTTTTCTACATAATGATTAACTTTAATTGTTGTATTTGAAGTAGATTGATATTAATACTTCTATACCTTTGAATTAAATGTATAGATGTTTTCAAGGGGAGTATTATGAGGTCGATGGAAGCCTGAGGAGCTATGGATTAGTACCTCATACAACCCAAATAAATAAATAAATATATTTAAGTAAGACTTTGAATGCAAGGCTATAAATAGAATATTTGTACACTGCTCTTATACAAGAAAAATATCAAAATGCTTCTTCCAACAATGTTAAAAGGTAAATTATTGTCAGGAACGACATGTCTGAAAATCTTGACCAATTTGCACTTGTATTTATACAAACACTCCTGTAACACTGTGTCTATCTGTACTGATTGCTACAGGTTTGAATATACTGGCAAAAGCTTTGAAAAGTAAATGTTCATAACCAGTGACTCTACAGTATGAGATGTGATAAAAACTTCAGTTGTGTGTTTTTCATCTAACCTAAGTAGTCATGTGCTGGGTAGACGAGGCACTGGTCTGGCAGAGTGAAGATCTTCTGATGGACCGATTCATAGAGCTTCTTCGCACAGCCTGAATTAGAAACAACAATTTGCAAAGATAAAAGCAACTCCAAAATAAAACCGTCACAATACTGACCTCTTGTGTTCATCTATAAGTATTACAACAATAACTGCTTTCTCTTTAGACCAGTGTGCAGGGAGAACTAATTGTAAGTGTATGTCTACCCTGCTGAAAGTCCGTCCTGCCACAGCCTCTGATGAGCAGAGCGTCTCCAGTAAAAGCCATGCTCTGATCGCCAGACACCAGCGACATGCAGCCATCAGTGTGTCCTGGTGTGTCTCTCACTGTCAGATACTACAGCGGGAGAGGAGACAAAGGCATGTGAACATTTGCTTACCAAGCCATTTTAAATTAAAAAGTCCAGTTCTTTACAGAGAAACAGATGATACATATCCAAAATACAATATCCAGAATACTGATACTTATCAAATCAAGATACAAAACACTACAAGCAATCAGTCCTCTTTCAATTTTTTTTGTATTAAGATTGTTTTGCACTGATTCCATGCAAGCAAAAAAGTAATACATTCTTCTCACATGTTTTCCAAAGGAGATCTTGTCTCCCTCTGACAGGAGCATGTCTGCTGAGGCACCACTGTATTTGGAGATTGCACTCTTCAGCCCAACCAATCTTTTCTTCATCAGCCCAGTGCTTGTGATGTGGTCGGCATGGCAGTGGGTGTTTACTATTAGAAAAAAGAAAATAGTAAAGGCTTCAACAGGGTTAGGAGATAAAATCATGGATACCTTGAATACAAGTCTGCGGCATACATTACTACCTTTAAAGGAGGTTATGTTTTTAAAAATTCATTTTGTCAACAGGATTACAGAAAGAAACACTGTCCCGATGTTCATTCAACTTAGCAGAATGGTGATGCATGGGGAAATGCATCACAATTTACAGTTCAGAAGTTTTAACATGAGTAACCCAGAATCTACAGAGTACAAGGCGCCTGGCTTATCCGAGTTTACAGTTTTGGGAAAATTGATGTTCACTTTGAGCATCCAGATTGTAGGTGAAGTTATTCCACGTGATAATAACCCTTTTCTTGAGCAAAGTTCCTCCTTACTTTGTGGAATAAGCAAAATGATCTAAAAAACGTTCCCTCATACCTCAACATACCTCATATGATTATGTTCAGTGTTAATGTATATATTTAAATAAATACATACTAAAAGAGAGGTTTGTTATGCTCAATGACAAGGTGGGACACCACATATTGAAAATGAGTTGGAATCTATGAAATAACACCATATCTCTTAGCCCAGCCTCAGAAAGTTAAGGTACCTGCCACTTTTACATTGAGTCCCAGTTCATGTATGAGCTTCAGGTCCCTGTCGATAGTCTCCAGTACAGGATCGATGAGGACTGCCTCCTTGGTCTCTGTGTCTGCCAGCAAGTAGGTGTAAGTGCTGCTCTCTGATTCAAACAACTAAAACAGGAAAAGGGTAAGGTTAGGACACAGGAGTGACTCAGCAAATCTTTACAATTAATGAGTGGTAATGAGGCACGTTCTCCACGTAGTGTGTGCTTGTAGATGTGGGAGATAGTGAGAAAGAACTACAGGAAGAACAGATTGTAGTTGGAAAGTTAGAAGTATTGATAGATATATCATTAGTGTTTGGAACTAAATGATACATGTTGTATATTTAAAAAACAAAAAATATCAACTTGACAAAACAATCTTAATTTGCTTGGTCTAGAATACTTTATTGTACTCACGTTTGTACTGAATATTCACATTTTATTTAACTTTGTTCTTTTAATCCACTATATCTAAGAGAGAAATATTGTTCTTTTTGAATCCACTATCATCTATGTTTGTGATGAACTAAAACTTAATGGGTTGAGAAAATGATCATACTTTTTGGGCAACTGTTTAAAAACCTTCTTGGATCAGCTTGAGAATGGTTTGTAACAAAGTTGAAAACTGCTCTTTTTTAACCTCACTCAAAGTTTTCAGTGTCATGTGGTTCTCATAGGATAGTGAGGCAGCATCTGACCATTTTATAGATTATTATGCTCAAATTAAAAACTACCCAAAAGCATATAAAGAAGCACATTATCACACAATCAACATATGAGGCAGCAGTATTATTAATCATCATATATATATATATATATATATATATAATGGTAAAACACTGACAGGTAACATTTTGCTGCCAAACATATCTATGTTCACGTTTCATACTTTAAGTGCCTTAGTGATAATACTTCCATAACTTAGGTTTTGAAGGCAGGACTTTTACTTTTACAGGAATATTTCCATTGTGTGTTATTAGTATGTGTACTAATGTAAGGATCTGAATACTTCTTTTAGCACTGTCTGGAGCTTTTGAACGTGTTTTTCGTCATTTTCAATTGAAATATAGATTGTTTGATACAGAGGTGAGCTTCACAAAAAGTAGGTAAGAGGACATTAAGTTGAGATTGTTTTGTCAACTAGCTGCAAACAAGGTAAATGATTAACAACTCCAAAGGTTATCTCTGCTGTAATTCTCTCTGAATTAGGCTGGACAGCAGGCACACCTTCATGTCCACTGCTGTGTTATTATGTTAGAACCATTGACGTTACATTACAGGACAGGATCAAGTTTGCAACGTTATTGCAACATTTTGAGCACATTAGAAAAGTCAAAGTGAGCCATGTCCCTACAACCCTCCGCAGACATGATCGTATAGTTTGGCTCCATTTTAATCACAACCCTGAATGCAAAAGGCAGTATCAGCAAAATAATGGAGCTCACAGCGAGCCAACTCCACCTAGCTCCCTTCCTTTAGCTACAAAAACAAACATTGCATTTAAAACCCTAGGCCTGCTTGATTAAAAAAAAAACAATTTACTGAAGAACAACATTGCAAAGTTATATTTATAATACCCTACTTGTCTGAACAGCAGTCCTTCGGTCAGCGCCATCCTGGAGCAGTATGATCTGCTGGTAGCTTTCAGCGGGTCGGTGACAGCACTCAAGCCGGGACATAAACGCCTAATCTCGGCCGCTGCGTAACTCGAACCCTCGGTGGTTGCTCTGAGGCGGAGGGTGAGAGCCAGAGCCCGTTGGACTGGTTTCACTCTGCTTATTACCGAGCACATTGTTATTCGCCGGTTATTTTTTCTGACTGCGTAACCCGATGATTATCTCAAGGAGGACATTCATGTATTTCATGTATTTCAAATAATCTGATAGGCTGTGAGGCTGTAGCCGCTTTATCCTCGAGCTAATGTCCAATTTCTACCAAGAAAACTCACTGCTCAAAGTCGTTTGAAAGCTTGTCTCTCACCTTGGAAGTAACCCAGAGACAATATTAGTGCTGCATAGTCAATAACTTTTACAGCGGCTGTAACTGGGGCTATAACCAATGTTTGTTGTTACTGAGCAATGTGGGTTAGTCCACTACAGTCCAGCAAATCAATTTCCTCCTCCACACCCAGATTAGATAAAAATTAACTAGTCTGCAAAGTCAGGTCATGTCGGTCTATTGCAGTGCACAATAATCAGCCATGCATGCTCACAAAGGCATGCACCCACACGCCACATATAGTCGTCTGCAGCGGTGGCCTACGTGACTGTTGGAATACTTTTATCAGGAAGTCTCATAACCCAAAACAAAACTGGTTACGATCACAGTGCAGCCATTAATGCTGTCACCTGACATGACCTGAGTGCTGTCACTACCATGGTCACTACCCGATCTGTACTGCGCATGTGCGAGATGGTCTGCCGGAGAACTCCGGACGGCAACTCAAGAAGGACACTTGACACAGTGGCTTTTGGCAAAACTGAAAAATAAAATTCGAGAGAAATGAGTTATTGTTATTACAACGTGACTTCACTATTATTTAACAACTCTTTTTATTGGGTACTTTTATTTGGGGTTAAGTACATAGACAGCTATAGCCTATGCCATACATTGTTGTATATATTCACAGTAAATATGTATTCAGTATGATAGCTGTCTAACAGAAGTTAAATTCATTTCTCACTTATTCTGACAATGTACGTAATTTTCTTCCGGAAGTGACGTAGGTGTTACTTTCACCTATGCATAATCCACTTTTTCATGTATTTTATTTCATGTATTTTATACATGTAATTCGCTTTGGATAAAAGCGTCAGCTAAATGCAATATAATGTAATACATAAACTTGTGTCCCCTCTGTGTAAAGAGATTCTGAAACTTTCAGGAAAAAAGATTTGCTCACATTTTGTCCTGATCTAAATATAAATATAAAAACCTGTCTGAAAATGAGCTGATCAGATTTTGGCCACTTTATGATGCCATAACGATTTGTTGGGCTTGTGTAACCATCAGCCAATCACCAACCAAGGTAACGGCCCCCGACCTTATCACCTGGATCTCCTCCAAGAGAAGGGGTTCCCAAACTTTTCAGCCCGCGACCTCCAAAATAACAGTGCCAGAGACTGGCGACCCCCTGTCGGACAGGGGGTCGCCAGTCTCTGGCACTGTTATTTTGGAGGTCGCGGGCTGAAAAGTTTGGGAACCCCTTCTCTTGGAGGAGATCCAGGTGATAAGGTCGNGTGTGCCTTGGCAGTCTGTTGTTTTGAGAAGTTACTTACAACACACCTTTTCTATTAAGTGTTTCATTTTCTCTTAGTTGTTGTTATTAATACAGTTCATTGTGTGCGTTTTATAAGTTAATGTTAACCCTCTATTAGCAGGAACTGTTCCAAATTATGCAATTATTTAAAGTGCCTATATTTAATTAGGAAACTCTGCCTCTCCCCTTGGCTTTATGGAGTGTCAACTCATTGTTAAGCTGTCTGATCAATACATGTACTTAACAGATACTTCTTCTAGGAGTTGGTAGAGACAATACATTATATTTCATTGCTGCAAAACAAATTTCTGAATCAAAAACCCATCCTTGATTGAGGAGCATGTTTTTGGAAATAAATAGAGTTTCAAGGTTACGACTTACGAGCACAAGTCTTTCAAGGATTCTACGGTTTTATTTGTCATCTGCATAATAGCAACAGACATGTTTTGGCAATCAAAATCTCAAGTCCCAGGCTCCTCCAACAATGCAACAAACAATACGCTTAACATATAAAAGAAAAATACTCAACATAGTGCCATTAAAACCTTAATTTGTTAAATGGTTTCTGCTTGACAATCTTTGTTTAGAAATAAACAAAATTACATAATTTTCTTGAAGCTTGTGTAGTTTATTTTCGTTTAAAGCTACAGACACAGAATCAGCACTTTTGAAACAGGGCTGAAACAGAGGGGATTATGGGATACTACAATGCATGATCTGTTTGGTATTCTGAGCCAAACACTTCAGAGACATGTCTTGTATATATCTGAGACCTATAATACATTGTTGAAAAAGAGTATTATAGGGGACCTTTAAAGATTTATCTCTTTGTCCATTTATCTTTTTGCAGATTCAGCGCCTCAAGCCTGTTCGTCTCGTGAGCTTCTACTGATCGTGATCTTCCCCATCATCATCAAACTGGTCATCACCTCTGCTCTCTTAGGTAACGTACTTCAAATTAAATAATGAGAAAATATGGGTTGAATGTGCCAGTTAATGTGTCCTCTTGGAAGCACTATCTTGAAAATTGAAATTATTTATTGGAAAAATCATCAACAAAAACTGCTTAGTCCATACATTGTGTCTTTATTTATAGACTCAGAGGTCATTTAAAATGTGGACAGGGAATGTATTTAATGGGAGTTTTGATAATTGGAGATCTGGGACAGTTTAATGATATCATGTCCAGGATACCTTTTCTTATCATGTCACTGTTGATCTTCTCTCTTGAAATCAGTCAAGTTCCTGGTGTTAAGTGAACCGCCTCCTCTCTGTGGCTTAAAAGGAAACTGCAGTGTCCCAACTCAGCCTTATCTGTCTAAGAATCCAGTGAATCAGACAGATAACATCACTGCAGGTACAAAATAATATATATTACACTGATTAAATGCTGTGGGGATTATAGTTTTAACGACATTCTTTATCCTCTGCAAATACATCTTGGACAGGAGATAATTGCACATTTGTCAGCTTTTTGGCATTTATGTCCATTGTTTTATTAGTCTTGTTATGGAAGGGGCATTCCTGCAATATTACTATAGTAATTCACTATAGTAGATTAATATGCTTCTGCTGAATTCAATGTTAAGAAGACTGGGAACATTACATCTTTGGCTCTTTTCAAATTTTATACATCCATTCTTTTCTTCCTAGATTGCACCGTTCTGGTCAGTGATGGCCGGCGTATTGTTGGGGGGGCGTTGGCGGTCAAGGAAAAGTGGGTGTGGCAGGTCAGCATGCAATGGAGAGGAAAACACGTCTGTGGAGGGGCCATCGTCTCCCCTCGCTGGGTCATCACTGCAGCTCACTGCTTTGTTGAGTAAGAGGTGGACATGGGACGGTGGTAGGAGAGATTGGGAAGCTCAGCGTTAGGTATCCAGTTGGTGCTACATCCTGTCTGCACGTACAGTCCTCAGTAGAGAGGAATCAATTCAAGACCAAATTAGTCAAGCCCAATTGAATTAGAAAATTCTCGTCTAATCAAGTAAACCGCAAGAGACGGGCATTTCAATTACCCACCAGTGAATTTTGCACAATTTGCACCAAGAATAGAGTGGTTTAATCATTGCAGTGCTTTCTGCAGGGGATTTCATTTAATTGGGAAAATCCATGCTCAGGCATTAAAAGCACCTGTTCAAATCGTTGGTAGTTCATTCAAATGTTTGTCCTGAAGCAATGCAAAGAATGGACAGCAACTTCGATTAACATGGCTGTAATTGGCAGTTATACAAAGTAATTCCCATATATATTGTATTAATATTTAAAGCAAAATTCATTCATCCATCCATTAGTTGTCAACTGTCAATTTTTCTGCCAATTATTTCTGTAATTAATGAATTGGCCTTAATTCTTTTATGGAAATATTAAAAGAAATTAGGAATGACAAAAACATAATAGTGTTTTGGGCTCACTCCCTTTGTGCCAATATCACAAACAACAAGAAAGGGATGATTTCAGTTGTTTGTATTAACAACAACCAGTGGTATCAAGACCAGAGAAAAACAGCACAATATCTCCCAGTATAAAGACAGAAATCGATCGTTGCACACTGGGGACACTTTATTTGACCTCAGAATAAGAACGTCCATGTCTTTGTTCTTTTTCTGCAGGAACAACATGCTGGAAGTGTCTGACTGGCTGGTGGTGGTGGACACAGTCAGCATCGCAGACGTCTCTCTGGGGGAACGTTACAGAGCTCTGCAGGTTCTTTATCACCCTCGGTTCAACAAATTGAACAACGACTATGACGTGGGCCTGCTGCGCACCATCACTGACATGGACATGAGAGGTGAGAGAAGAAGACTTTTAATGTAGGTAGCGCAAAAACACACCATGTTTGTATCTCTCAAATTCTGTAGGCAACATGTCTAAAATAGGCCTTGTTGGTAAGAAATGTTTTGATTCATATAATGTCTTGAATTTATGTTATAAGCCAAATTAGGCAGTTAAGGCTGCTGAAGTGCGATACCCTTTAATATTCTGACTTTACGGCTCAGAGTACTCAGTTTATTGCATGCTGTATTGGGTATTAACATTCTTTTTTTCCCCCGTATAAATAAATACAATTACAATTAAGGTAGAGTACCTCACCAACTTCCTTAAGATAGCTAGTTTCTTCTAAAATAATCTACCATAAAAAACATACTGTATGTTAAGGCTATCATTGAAAGAATGATCTACTCATGTTATTGTTTGCTAATTGTTTTCACCTTTAAATGGATGTGGCCTGAAAATGTGCACTACCTCGTGGTGGCATGTGCTCACATCACTTTGTTCGCCATCAATACATCTAGCTAAATACAACATTACATTTTACAGTAATTTGACAAATCACCGTTTTTTTTTAGTAAAAATTCTTCAAAAGGAATCTTGATACTAGTTAAATTGAACATTTAAACTTCCACAAACTATCTTTATACAGGTTTCAAATGAAAGTGAATTTAAAACACATAAATACAACCAATCTGTGTTGATAAATAATTTGCAACACTATTTGTGTGTTACGAAATATTGTACAGTCCAGCTAGCAATACTAACATTATAACACTTTTTAAAGCCCAGTTTAAAACAGTTGCTGTAATAATATGACATACTTTTAAAAATATAAAGAGATGTTTTACAGGGACTTGAGATGATATGGGCCAACAACCGCCATACAAGTGATAACCTTTGTATCTTTATTACTTTCCTTATAAATCTAAGATTATGTAACACTCTGATAACTGTGTGTTGTTTGCAGCTGGGGTGCGACCGGTCTGTTTACCCAGTCCGAGCGAGTCCTTTCCTCCTGGAGCGGCCTGTTGGATCACAGGCTGGGGATATATTCATGAGGGAGGTGTGTGAGTGACACTGACATGAACATTGTGGTTGTGCTTTTTTGTTTATTTTCACTGTAATAACTTACTACTATCAAAATATACTCTCAACTGACACCCTATGGGGAAGTTGTAGGCTCTGATGAAGCTCAACGACTTAAATTAGTTATCTTTAGTTAGCAGGGCAAACAAAAGTACCATGTGGGGGAAATGTGGTCAAAAGCCACTTGAGATGCAGTTTCCTTCTTGCGACGAGAAGTTTTGATAAAAATATTCTTGAGAAGAAAGTTGTATTTAAATGATGACATAATTAGAAAAGCAGACTTCATTCTTGCAATTTCCTTCTGGCATTTGAACGCTTGAAGCAGCTTTGTTAATGAGCGCGCTGCTAGCTGGCTAGTCTGTTTGAATAATTATCCAGAAATAATAGACATTTTCTTTGCCTCCCTTTGTTTTACAAACTCACACCACAGTCACTGCCTAATGTTTAATAACTATTTCTCTTCTTTCTGCTTTCTGTCAGGCTTTGTGTCAGATGAGCTAAGGCAGGCACAGGTCAAAGTCATAGCTCAACCGGTCTGTTCCCACCCGAGCGCCTATGGTAATTACCTAACTCCTCGGATGATTTGTGCTGGCACCATGGACGGAGGAGTGGACTCCTGTCAGGTACTTACCCTGTGGATAACATATCCATATAAACCTAGAGGAAACAGGTTGACGAAGAACATCTTTAACTTTACAATACATCGCCCGAACTTGCACCACTTCATACGCCATTTAATGTGCAAGCATTGTTCAAACTTAAGCATAAAATGTCGGATAAATGGTTATGTCCTGTTTGAAGGGGGACAGTGGTGGGCCCCTGGTGTGTGAGACAGCCAGTGGGGACTGGAGGCTGGCAGGCGTGGTGAGCTGGGGAGAGGGCTGCGGACGACGCAACAAACCAGGCGTCTACAGCAGAGTAACCCAACTGATCCCCTGGGTTAAAGGACATATAGAGGTACTGTGTAAAGTGATGTCTCTCACTGTATAAATGTGTCCTGTCAGTCAGACTTTGTTAAATGATTGTATAATTTAGTTAAAGCTGTGTCAAATAGATTTGATTTTTAATATGCGGCTCTCAGTTTTCATATAAAGCACATCAGCCTGGAAAACAATGTTTAACAAGCAACATTTATTGTTTTATGTTGACCCATGAAGTCAGGATGGAGAGCAATTTAAATATTTATTGCTTATTATCTGTGCTACCATAAAGCAGGACAAAGGGATCAAACAGGATCACCTTGTAACTCTTTGGAGTGTCATTTAAACAATAAAACCATATATCTTATGTGCTCATCCATGATAGTTTGATGCTCAAGTGGCAAAAGAAAAAAAGTTTCCTTCGTAACAAATAATGAGACTGTCAATAAACAAACAGTAAATACACGTATTCACCCAGTAAGGCATATACAGAGAGAGGCAGAAGGTACACAATTTCTTTATGGCAATATATAAAACTATATTTTAGGTTGATGCTGCATTTTCACTTCTCTATTTGTTGCCACAGGACAAACCAGAAGAATTGGAGGAGACCACGGCAGCCATTACCGACACCTCATAGAAACCAGACTCTTATAACTTGCAATAAAAAAACAAATCTCCTGTATCACTTTGATTATTTGGAATGCGAAAAATTACAAACAAAACAATGGTATTCTGGTAATAGGCTTAGAACATTTCCCACTCAGTAGGCCTACTGATCTTTTCCATAATGCTTTAACAAACAATCAACACCTTTAAGGGATCCTTACTAAAAAATTGTTTATTTGTAATATGTTTATAACAACCACAAAAGACAACTATGCATCAAGGTCATGTAATTTATTTATCATTTTCACAACAATTACAGTTGTATGCAATGAGAATCCTGGATTTGAGGATGATGATGATAATCTACAGAAAAAAATAGTGCTGATTCTCTGTCTGTTACTTTAGATGAAAATAAGGAGCCACTCCCCACGCCCCTCTGAGAGATAATTGGTTAAAAAGCACACAATGGTGCTCTAGGACAGGGGTTCCCAAAATGGGGGTCGCGAGATGATTACAAAATAAAAATGGAAAAGAAAAAATAAAAGAAATTATAAACGTTTGCATAGACAATCCACTAGCGCAGTGTTTCTCAAACTTTTTTTTTTTTTTCCTGAAATTAATTCACTAGCATTGTAGAGAGCTTGATGCGTGGGCGTTTGCCTTTCCACAAACANAGTTTCCTAATTAAATATAGGCACTTTAAATAATTGCATAATTTGGAACAGTTCCTGCTATTAGAGGGTTAACATTAACTTATAAAACGCACACAATGAACTGTATTAATAACAACAACTAAGAGAAAATGAAACACCTAATAGAAAAGGTGTGTTGTAAGTAACTTCTCAAAACAACAGACTGAGACATTTGATGAAAACATTTTTGAAAGAACAGACTGAGCCGATCAGTCCAGCGTTTAGACACAATCTTCCAAAGGGTCGCAATTAAAAGCTTGATCTTGAAAAGTCTCCGTCAAGAGGACGTGGTTGAATTGAGGACAGAGCATATCATAATGAGGTAACGCATGAGCTGCATGCAAAGCCCTGTAGGTAAGGAGTGTTGAAATCAATGTTATGCTTGACTGACAGCCCCCCTCGAGCATAAGAGCGTTGGCGTAATGTACAAACTCCCACTAGAAAAGCGTCTCGGCAGCGGGTATGATGTTGTGACAAATGTTAAGGTGAGTCAATCGTGAACTCTGCAAGGTAATTATGCGTCTTCGACCATATATATTTTCCTTGTATAACTCATATCATTTTCACGCTCCATCTAAACTGTGACACATTGTATAATATGAGTATAATAATATGTACTAAACTAAATAAAGGTAGACAAACACTAAGATAGAGGATAGGCTAATGAGCTATCCTTCACTTTGTGCCTCAAGCCGAGACAAATAAGAAACTATGTGATTAAAGCATTACATTCTTCATTAAAAATCATGAAGCAATGAACAGATTGGATGAGAACAGAGTTTAAAGACGAACACATAGAACTTGCTGCATACTCTGCTTTAATTAATTGCATGTGTCCTTTCCAATCTAAAGGTACAATTGAAGGACAATTATTCTTGCATCGAGGGACTATTAGGGGGGGGGGCGGAAGAGCACACTCGTGA
>NW_011350094.1:32007-40357 GCF_000735185.1 Notothenia coriiceps
CTGTCAACGGGGGGGGGGTGAAATATTAGCGCCGGTGTTAATTTATGCCGTGTTGTGCATGCCCACTGCACCTCGCGGGAGCGCGCCACAGCGTAAAGCATGAACTCCCAGACATTTCAATGATTTGTACGGCATAGTTAGGTCTGGAAACGACATAAGGGCATAACACCGGAGTCCTGCTGCGGGGAAACTTTGGAGCTGTTCTGAGTTTGTTCTAATCCGGCAAAATGACGGACTGCTTTCAGATTTTTCCGTCATTGTCAAAAGAATTCCGTCATAGGAGGAATATATTCGGTTAACGCGACCTCTGGATTGGATACACCAGAGGGGGGTAATCAATATCACAGGTCAGGGAATGGACCTCTGGGAAATTATGCAACATTTTCAACAGCAGATAATCAAATGTGTTTTTGTTTTTTTGTAAAATGTAATCCGATCCAATCTAGGAGGGTTCAATAAATGAGAGTCCTTTATACTGTGACCAATAATATCAAAGGACATTTTGAAGACGAATGGCAATACGATTGATTGCACACAAGCCTTCTCACACATTATGATGTTGTTACTGAGGCTATAAACAGCTCTCTCAGCACTGTTTTTGTGAACTCTGAGAAATGCTTTTGTAGTTATCTCTTCTAAAAGCTGAGAAGTAACCACTCTGAAAAAGAAGGGGGGAATTGGAGCCAGAAACATAGGTTAAGGGTGCATTCTTTGGAGTGGCTGAAAAACCTCTTAAAAGAAGAAATTGAAAATGTTTCCAGAAGGGAATGCACAATGGAAACAATGGGGAGCCTAGCAATGATTTATCTTGCTTGTAAGTCATGTAGTGTTTGAAAATAAAGCGTATACAGCCGAAACTGTATCAATAAGACCGTAACGGAAAATAGAGCAAAAGTGTTTTTAACAACTTTGGAGAACTGGCAATGCAGATTAAGAGGACGTGGGTGAATTGAGGAGGACAGACAGTTGAATTATAGTAGGCTGTGAAGTCTTGCGCCAAATATTGAATTCATTTTTCAAAGGGTTTGGATGGTGTTGTTTCGAAGCCATGTTAGGCCTCATAAGGACTCCACATTAAACTCTTGATTGTTAACATACCTTGCTCTTCATCAGTAAGATCTTTGGGTAAAATGAGTCCTAATGATCCCTCCTCCACTGGTCCTGCATCTGATGGCTTCCTCAGCTGAACTTCCTGGGAATTATCACTACAAGGAAGTGGTGAGGGCACGGTTTTCTGATCTGTGGCCTCTGAGGAACCAGACAGAGAAGATGAAGTTCCTGGAAGCTGAGGCTCTGATGTTACCTCATCAAAAGATGGAAGCTCTGGATATAAGTTTCCCCGAACTGAGGGCTCAAACTGAGGCAGGAGTGTGAGGACTGTAGAAGGGACCAGAGACGAAACACTCAATACTTCATGACTTGTCGGACTTTGAAAAGAAGTTGATGCCCAGAGCTCAAGGGGTAGATAGATGGAAGCAACAACTGGCTGCTGGGCTTCAGAAAAGCTGGTGCTGGTTGTTTGGACCTCAAAATCCATACTTGTGAAGTCGATGTTTGCTGTCATGAAATGTTCGGTCTGTTTAAAGTCCGGGTTCATTTTCTTTGGCGTGATAGTGTTTAGCTTGTGAGGTCGGATTAGCAGTTCACATGTGTCCGTCTGGATAAGATCTGATGGATTTCAGGCATGGGTGAGCTGAGGGGAGGGACACGGGAAGAAGACCTGAAACCTCCTCTCCTGTAGACAACTGCAAGAAACACAAACAGATCACGAGCTTTGAATAATGATTATGTGATTAATTTGATGATGAGAGCACTGATATTCTTTATTATAGACTAGGCCTTTTATAAATTCATATTATTATCTCGTATTACTCAAAACTTTTTTTGTGAGAGGCTTCTGTTCAAGCAAATGTCAGATTTGTTCTATGTGATTAAACTGGGTTAAATTGTGAGGCGTAATAAAAATTAATTTCCCAAAAGACTACGAAAATGTCCAAATGATTAAAAAAAATTATCTGGGGAAGAAATTAATCTAAAAGCAAAGGAAGTGTAAAATAAGGCCACCAAAAGTACTTTCCTAAGAATTATGAGCTATTTACAAAGGCAGTTTTAAACTAAATAACGCCAAGAAAGGACATCTGCACACAATGTTCAGTAAAATACACCTTCCATCACGTATGTACATCTCATCCGTGTATTATTAACATGTTTCAAGCGCTCTCACCTGAATGTCAGCCGTACAGATTTGCACGTGTCAACCTCATTAGTATGCGTTGGGTTTTTCATCCGAGTGTGTGTCCTCCACAGTTATTAAACTGGCTTTATATAGTAGGGATAAGAAATGCATCACTGCCACACCGTCAGTGACAAAACACAGAAGACGACTGCTTGCTCTGGTGCATCTTTTATCCAAAGATAAGTGCTCCGTTAAAGTGAATCCATCATCTCCAGATAGCACGAGTTTCGGCAGTGTGGCACCTCTTTTCTTGTGATTCAACCGCTCTCCTCATCCTCTCTTCAATTACCACTTAATCTCGTTTTTGTCACCCCATTCATCATCTTCCTCTTCCAATCTACTCTTCTTCCCTCTCTCACTTAATCATGCTCCTCTGGTCAGAGCAGGCGAGGCTAAAGCAGTCGGGTCAGTAACGGATACTTGCACTCTTGTCATCGGGGGTCTATGAAATATGCATGGGGATAATTGTGGGCTTGGTCAGAGTTTAATAACAGAGGGTAATGTACACCAGGCCAATGAGTTGTTTCCACTCACAAGTACTGAGGGACATAATGGCAGCACGGACAGACACACATTCACAGAGTCAAGGAGTTGAATTTCTCCGTTGAAAGATATGTATCCAATAATCATGGCCCTATTATGAATCTAAGAAGGCGTAATTGGGTGTACGAGTGTGTGTGTGTGTGTGTGTGTGTGTGTGTGTGTGTGTGTGTGTGTGTGTGTGTGTGTGTGTGTGTGTGTGTGTGTGTGTGTGTGTGTGTCCAGTCCGGAGTATTTTGTTCGTCTTATCATGTTACAGCCTCAGTCAGTGTGAGGTGCCGGCTGTAATAAGGAACCCAAGTCGCAGTGTTACTCAGCATCTTATTATAGGTTACACTTNGAAGTTCATTTCAGAGATCAAACATGGCGAAGGAGATATGACTGCGTCACCTGTTGACGCACATGTCACTGCTTCTTCGGTATGGAGATCATGGGGCAAAACTTTTCATTTACAAAATAAAATAACAGTATTTCTCATAAAGCAACAAAAAAACAAAACATAAACAATAATACTGTATGGCAAGGAAATGCAACAAACAGTAAGGTGAAGTGTCACAAACTAAATACAAATACAACCAAAATCTCATTCTACTGTAGCCTATATACCGAACACATTTTAAACAGCCTTTTTTCCGTTTTTAAGAGTACACTTAAGACCTTCCTTTTTGATAAAGCTTATAGTGATAAAATAAAATAATTGAATAAGAGTCCATTGACGTAGACACGTTGTGCCTCTTCACCTATACATTTTAGTTCTTACTCTTTCACTTAAATCCTAAAAACGTAGATCTTATTTTTAAAACTTTATCCAAACCTTTCCCCTCTATGATCTCTCGAGGTTTATTAGAGGGTAGCAGGTTGCAGAGAACGCCTAGCCCGGCTGGGGAGTGTGGAACGCAGTCACTGACCCACTCCTACCTCTGACAAATTCAGGTTCCAATGGGGACCTTTTTCCCTGTGTGTGCCTCTCCACCTCTGTTTCCTACTTCTTACTTGCTATCCTTTTCCCTCAACCTATCCTAAGGGAGTGCATGTATGAAGACACGTCAGTTTAGCTGCTATAGGCTTGGACTGTTGGGGGGGGGGCACCTTACTCCGTCTTTCTGGCTGTTTGTACCTGTGTACTCTCATGTTCCGATTAACCCAGTTTCCCCCAAATCTCTTTTCTGTGTCCATATCTACGCCGGGATCCTGAGTCGAGGCTAATCCTGTTGCTGTGGTCGTGTGTCCTGGGTCGTGTGTCCTGGATCCTCTATCCTGAGCACTGGATCTGAGTCCTGGACTTCGAGTCGTGGCTGAACCTGTCTCTGCGGTCCTGCCAGACTCTCACCATACTACTTCCCTGATGGCTCCCACAAGATTGTTGACATCCTCGTGGATTCATCTTCTTATTATAGACTATAGACACATGCATTTCCAAACATTTGGTCTACCTATGTTGTAAATGTATTAACTCTTCGATTTACACACGGCATCTATTGCACGTCTGTCCGTCCTGGGAGAGGGATCCCTCCTCTGTTGCTCTCCCTGAGGTTTCTCCCATGTTCCCCTTTAAACTGTGGGGTTTTCTACGGAAGTTTTTCCTTGTACGATGTGAGGGTCAAAGGACAGAGGGTGTCGTATTGTCATACTGATATTCTGTACACACTGTGAAGTCCACTGAGACAAATGTAACATTTGTGATATCGGGCTATATAAATAAACATTGATTGAATCAATATAAGAACCAACAAAAAACATTGTACAAAATGAAGAAGTTAGACATGCTAACGATAATGATGGTTTTATGGTCAACGGTTTATTTTTGACTATGTTCACAGTCTTAGCTTTCTGTGTTAGCATGCTAACATTTGCTTCATGGCACCAGACAAAAGTACAGCTAAGGCTTATGGGGAAAGTATTAATACGTTATTGTGGACACGTGTCTTGGAATGAATGAATCAAAGAGACAAAAGACAACAGTTTGACCTGCAAATGGCATGTGAGAAAAAGTTAAAGGGGGTCCGATCCTTGAGGGGAACATGAATGTTTGAACCACATGTCTTGGCAATTCACACAAAGATTAGTGATAAACTTCCTTTAAAATGACAAATATAAACGTATGATTGTGTAGGAAAAGGCAGAGGATCATCAGAATCAGAATGGTTCACCCTCTGAGGAACAAGAATGTCTGTACAAAGTGTTATGCAAATTAGATCACCAAGTATAAAAACATGCCACAGGAGAAAAATAAAACAACAACAGCAAACAAACATGTCTCCAACTGAAACATTCTTACAAACTAACCTTATCTTACTTCTAGCTTTCTCTTTTGTAAAAGTCCTGTATTGTAAACAATATATTTAGCTGTGTAAAATGTCAGTTTTCTACTTTAAATGCAATCTCTGTGTTTTCACTCATGCTAAACCATGTCCTGTTGTTCACTATGTCAAATGTGTTTGTTTTCATGCAGGACAGTACCGTCTATAATATAGTTCCACAAACATTCCTCCGCTGAAGTTTTAAAAATGAGATTTGATTGCTTGTTGTTTATAACGCGGGCATGGAGTTGCTCCCTCTCCATATGAACACGACACTGACTGAATGAATGAATAAATAAAGCGAGCAGCTTTCATTTGCTCCCATATTGGTGTCAGAGACCTTGTTTACTTCAATCAGGATGACAGGCAACTCGCAAGGGTCTGACACCTCAGATACACACAGCTCTGCAGCTTCCTCTGCTTATATTATAACTCAGGAAGGGGGAGGAGTGGCTGTGGTTCAGCTTTCCCACATTAGCCCCTAAGGTGAACTTAAAAGAAGTTTACTGACAGGACAGAGGTGTTACTGTCAGGGAGCCGTCAGACACTTCACCAAACTTTTATATCCTTTCCTGCAGCAGTCCAACTTTTCTGGCACTTGAAATGTTTTTTAACTGCAGCATTTGGCTGATGACAATTAATACAATGACACAAGTTGTAGGTTTATTCAAATCGTTTCACATCCGTCACCTAGACATACCTCTATATTTCTGTAATGGCAGATGTTTCCAGATACCTTCAAAGAGGGAAAAGCGAAATGTTACCCTTTTTAGAGACTTGATGAGAACGTAAGCCAAGCATCTCCTGGCTTCATATTTGTTTTTCATATATAATAGTGGTCCACTTATTTCACTCGAAGAAAAGCACATTTCCCCAGATGTTAAACTATTCCTTTGTACCACAGACTGTGTTTTGCCTTTCGGAAATCCAATCGATATCATTGATAGGTTTCACAGTACAAACAAGAGTCAATACAATGAACACAAGTTGTGTTTTGAGGCATGATTTTTTAAAAGATGTTCAAGGAGAAAAGGGGCCAAATAATCTTTGAAACTTCCTTCAAACTTTTGGTAAATGATATGTACAAACACACACTCTCCATCTTCAAATCTCAGTATAAACAGGGGGAAAGCCAATGGTGAAATGTTCCCACCATATTGACGTAGGCTTTAAGAAGGCTCATCTGAAATCCTCTGTGTGCATGTGGAGTTCGATCTGAATACCAACTGCTCTTAGTGCGTTTTTACCATAGACTGTATATATATTCATATATTGTTACTACATCTAAGTAGTAGGGGGTCAGATGCACCTCACAATCCTATAAATAAACATCAGTAAATTAGCTTTTAGTTTATAGCTGGTGGCGCTTCATTGATGATTGCACTCTTTTGAGATGTGTATATTTCTTTATTTTACGTTACTCAACTTCAAATGTATACCGAGCATCTAAGGTAAGAAAACATTTGGGATGAATATAGTTAGCAAGGAAAACAAAATACTCAATCAAAGAAAAATGTTTATTCCTGTCAATGGTTTGTACAATACTTGCAAAACTTATTCCTAAAGGTCCCATGTCATGGCCATTTCTACTGATCATAATTCCATTGTTGAGGTCTACTAGAATAGATTTCAACTGTGCAATTTTCCAAAATCACATTGGTTTCTCATACAGCATCTCTGTATAGTATGTGTATTCACCAGGTATTCACTGTCTGTCCTAAACAGCTTGTTGGAGCTCCTGCCCCCCCCTCCTTGTGAGCTCAGTGTGCTCTGATTGGTCGGGACGTTGCGAGGCTCGTTGCTGCTCGCCGTTGCTGCGAACTGCTGCGAGGAGCGGACAGGTTTCCGGGTCGGCGATACAGCGAGACAGCGCAAAACTCATCCTGAGCACACACAAAACTCACAGCCGAAGTAAAAACCATAAGTGTGGCTTGATATTGAGTTAGAAAAAGGTTTATAACGCTGTGAGCATGGGTCTGCGGAGAGCATATCTCCGCCATCCCAACTCGTCTATTACCAGCGTTCAGGGAGCTCTATGCAAGTCAATGGGACTCCCTGTTAGTTAGCCAAGGGGTCCTGGTGGTGTGTGAGGTGCTCCGCCGATTGGTCCATTTGGGCCAATCCGTCATTTGTTGTTGATTTGGGTGTTCACACGTCACAGAACCCAGGAAGCAAACAATGGAAAATGAGAAATCTCCAACGAGGCGTTTTGGGCAGCATGTAGGTCTGTTCTGTGTTAGAGCTTTACTCGCTACAGGGTGTACTTTGAGGGTTCATAACACATACGGGTAATAACCAGAAAAGTATGACATGGGCCCTTTAACAAGTACATTAGTTATTTACAAGACCAAATGTTACATGTATGGAGAGACTCATTCAAAGAAAAAGGTCTTCACATTAAATTAGATAACAGCTCTGTCTGCTGTTTTTGTATGGACGCTTAATCACCAAATCAATATTTTTTTCTTGATGTAACTTCAGTAGGTTTTAAAATATGTGGAAAATGATCAAGCCTCGGGCATTAAAAAAAAAAACGCTTGTAATGGTCGTAGTTTATTTTCTTTGCATCGACTTGTTCCAGTCCTCAGAGAAAGACGAGCACATGCAAGCAAATAACAAGATGCCTTTTGTGAAGATTACAAGAAAACACGGAGAAAGTCTGAAACAAATCAAGTATTGGAACGACAGTCACATCTCGGAGTCTTTGAGGCTGTGGGGGGGGCAGTCCTCAGACTCCTCACATATTCAAACAATGTGTTCACAGTGTGTTTCTACTTTTCCATACATATCCCACGCTGTGTGTTCTTGTAGCTTTCTCTCTCACCTGACAGACACTCTCTTTTTATGATTATGCTCTGCCGGTTTTTATTCCCCCCGTGCCATGTTTCTGTCCTTATTCAGTCTTCTCTTACACATGTCTCGTCTGACTATCATTTCCCAGGAAGCTTGCTCATCAGTCGTACAAATCATTGTGTCTCCCCGGCCCCTCCCTGAGTATCAACACCGAGGACTCCCTCTTTCTGTCTCCTCGTCTTTCTCGCCTCTGATCTCAAACCAAAGTCAGTTGGCGCTCCGCATCTCTCCAGCTCTCAGCAGTGCAGGATCTTGATGGAAGGTCTTTGACGAAACGTCGATTGGTTAGGAAGGTTGGTAGTAGATGGGTACGGGGTTCGACGGCGTCGTTAGTTGGGAGGTTACCACCCGTCGACCCGTAGGGTACGGAACGGCCGGTCGTGCGTAGGACGTAACCTCGACCCGACGGCAACGTACGGAA
>NW_011350094.1:40470-59999 GCF_000735185.1 Notothenia coriiceps
TCTTTGTTGACGTTTGAATACTTAATCATTCATTTGATTCTCACTGACTGAACTCTTAAAACCTGACATTAATTAACCCCTTGTCTCTTGATAACGTACAGACATTATCTTTCCAACAGTTTTTACATATTGAAGTGTTGTTCAAGTGCTAAAGATACAGGAGGCCACGGAGGAGTATACCACGAAGGCCGGGTCGGCAAAGCTGCACGAGGTGCCTTCTCTGCTGGCTGACGGAGGGAGGACAAAAGAGGGACATTTTATGAAAACATATTATTTCACTTTTTTTTTTTTATGTATTGCCAAATTGAAGTTTTTTTATTGTTTCAATTTGGAATATGATAAAGTCATAGTTGAGTAATGAGAAACACACTTATTCCTTTTTGCCCATCTATATATGAAAAGCTAGTCTTTTTTCCCAACATGTCTTGATGTGAACTACAAAAAAAGACAACCCAAAAGCTGAGATAATAGCAGTGGACAAAAAAGCTCTATTTAGAAACTTTAAAAAAAAAAATATTTAGCCTTTATTTATACAGGTGTAAAATCTCATTGAGTTACAAGGTCTCAGTTTCAAGAGAGATCTGTTAAGTGGTAACACCACCACACAAAGTTACAGACAGACAGGACGCTAAACACAGAGGCAACACTCAAATACAACATCGTAAAAAAAAGTAGTCATTGAAATCCATACAGTCAGATATAGCAGGTGCAAACAGCCACAGACGATTTCTCCAGCTTTTTTTAAATGAGATTAAAATCCGTGATGGGTATCAAACTGGTCAGCTTAAGTTCCTGCTGAAGTGTGTTCCAGGTTATTTGAGCTGTAAAACATATCAAACTTTATTCATCTGCAGATGGAGTTGTCATGACATTCTGGATTTGCCAAGTTTTTGTTCATTGAAAGTAAGAGATCTTTGGACAACATGTTCCTCCTGCTGTTTCTGATTCCAAAAGCAAACTGTAAATACTTTACACCAGCATGGACGAGCAGTCCTTAAAACGCTAACAAAATATGGAAATGTAAACATCTGTAATTCCATTGAAAATAATGTGCTGATGAAGACGGCTGCTAGATGGACCGTGCGGTGGATTGTTTTCTCAACACCTGAAATTCGGTTTATTATGAGAACATTTGCCATGTGATTAATTGAATACAAACATTGTCGAAAAGTGCATTAGTTACACAATAAATAACACTCAAACAGTGTTCTGTAAGCTATAGGCGACCTGTTACCGAGGTATATGTTTTAATAATACAGAATCTTGCTGTGTCTTGACCCAGAGCTGATAAAAGTGATTCTGTGAACCCTCACAAATGTTCAGCTTGTTCTCAAGTGATCTTCTGTCAGTGCGAGCACATTCAGAGTCTCTCCTCGCGGCTCAGGAAGATTACCTTCACTCTCGATCCTTTTGTGAACAACAAATAACTGGAGGATTGTGTATGCTACCGACGTCGCCTGTCATTCCCTCGATGAGAACAACACAGGGGGAAATGATTGAATGCTCTGTTTGTCTGTTCTTTTAGAAACTGTGGATATAAATCTGATGACTCACTGATAGTAGGGACTGTTGACTGAGCAGACGCATGGGATCATTTTGAACCAGATCATCTAATCCTGCTCATCAAACTCAAGGACAGATGGATCGGGATAATGTAGGGTCTATTTGTGCATAAGGAAGTGTGTATGCTGCTCTTCTGACAGTGAGTTAAATAACACCTCAGAGGACCATAAAGAAAACTGCAGTTAGGTAAACATCCCTTAACAGCTGTTGACTAAACCATGAAAGACCACTTCTCCAAAATTAAGATCAGCATCTTTCATTTTTGGGATTGTTGAATTGAAGGGACCTTTAAAGGGCCTGGCGGGGTGAAACTATCTAGTTTTACATAAGGGAAAATAAGAAAAATGTCCGCTATGCCACTCCGGGTTTCACCAAGCACTGAAGCTGGGGTCTAATAGAGCAGGTAGTATCTAAGTGCTTTGATCAAAGCTAGTCGATTCTCTAACTGCTAATGAAAGGTGCTTCAATGCTTCCTTTTCATATCTTCGTTTTAGAGTATAGAGAGCATAGAGTACATCGGAGCATCCCAATGGCATCCCACAACTCCATGAGGTAGCAACATTTAAGAGAAGCACATCACTCACTATTCACCCGCAGCTTTAGCCTGTGCCGTGGGGGCGGAGCTATCAACATCTAACCAAGTGGCTTGTTGCTGCAACCTTTATGTCTGTGCTAGATCAAGGTGGTGTTGCCTATATGAACGCATCTTCTAAATGCTGTCTACCACGGGGCACTGAGATGTATTACAAACCTTAAGCACCATTGTTTCTGGTATGCTCGTGTTGGATGGTCTGCGCTGACCACCAGTAGACTGTTGGCAAATCCGTATTTATAAGGCTATTCTTGGTCTTCTTTCACCTTATGTATGGATTTAAAGCCTTCAGAAAAGTATGGGAACTTATTGGCTTTGCTCCGAGGACTTGTTTTTACTAGCTGTTCCACACTGAGCTGGGGAAAAGGGCGTTTAGTTACGCTGCTCCATTTGCTTGAATCCAGCTTCAATATGAGCTTAAACCCAGGGGGCTGGTCTCTCGTAACAGATTAGAAGTGCTTCTTAATGACCGAGAAGCAGGCCATTGTCTAGATGCACGAATATGACATCTCTGATTGTCACTATAAAATGTTCTCTGTTTTAGTTTTTAATTTGTTAGAGTTAGTAATTTGTTGTCTGTAACTGTGCTGCTGCCTATCTTGGCCTATCTCTTGTATAATCGTTTTTTAATCTCAATGAGACTTCTCCTGGTTGAATAAATAAATGGGTGTCGAGTTGAGGGCAGGCATCAGATGAAGCTGTTACCTGTGTTGTTTAGTCCAAACAGCAAGGGGCAGGAGATTGCAAAAGAGAGGAACCAAACCACACCAATCATCACCGCCACCCTCCTCCTGGAGCTGTATCTGGTGTTGTAGAGCATCGGCATGGCCACTGCTGTGTATCTGCAATCACACACAGATTGGAAAAGCAGACAGAAAACATGTTAGCAGGCCTCTCTCTCACTCAGTCACGGTGCCTGCATTTGAACTCCTTTTTCCATGGAGTGAACACACATCGATGCTTCTTCGGACTTTATTATCCCGTCGTCATGTTCACACATATTTGAAAGTAAACTCGAGCAGTAGAGAGAGAACGCAGACTAACAGATTGACACTTTTCCCCTCAGGTGCAAACGGTCACGGCCTGTTTCACTGCCACAAGTACACAACACACCTGCTAGCACGTCAAAATGAAGGAAGCGTCGTCTACTTTAAAGAGCCGGTTTGTGCGGTCCACTTAAGAGAACAGCTGTCTTTCTGAATAAGAGCAAAACACAGAGTTACCCAGGACTCTAAACATGACACTAAGCTTTCAAATAGATGATTGTTTCAGGAAGTCTGTTAATATGTTTGGGCCTGACCTGACGAGACTGTGTGAACTCGTTGAGATGTAAACATTTCTGGTGCAATATCAAACTGTTGCAGACTTACGTCCAAACTCAGAAGCTTCTTTTTGCAAGTTTCCAACAGCAACGTTTTGCAGCTCGACAAAAACATGCCAGCATCGCAACAAAAAAATGTAATGACTTTTGCTTTTTTTGAGTTGGTTTCTTCATGGTTGAATGCACTCGTTTTGGATGAAGGCGTCAGCTAAATGAAATGTAATGTAAATGTATTAACCTCAGGCATAATTCTGATAGATTGGACCATTTAGAACCAGTTCTCGGCGCCCAGCCCTACACACAGTCACATTCTCTTTCCCATTTCTGTCAAACCATACTGTATGAGAGCAATGAGAAATAATGACCTTATTTGGGTTGATGCTGATTACCTCCTGTCAGCCACGATTGCATATATAAAAAACTCTTGTTCTGTTGTGGATGTAAGCACTCTCACATCAACGTTGTCAGCACTTTAACCTTGTAGTAGCTGTTTTAAATGAAATAGCTCGGGCAGGAAGCCGATACAACTTTGTAACTGCGGTGTATATTTCCCCGTTTACGGCTTTGACAATGCAATTAGACGCTATCATCTGCTATTCCATCAAATGACTGGTCAATGGTCAATGTGTCATTTTGTAATTAGAGCGTCTGGTCACTTCCCGTTAGGCGTACAAAGGTGAAACACTAAACACAGTCTCCTTGATCCACTCTAATGGCTGGACAGAGGACATTGTAAAAGACGCAGAGAAGCCTGTAGCTTCCTGCTGAAGGACAAACAGATGATGACAGGGTGTGAGGTGACTGTCCAGCTGCAGGAAAGATTTATTTCCAAAGTACTTTCTGTAGCCCAAACTGCACCAATTAACATCAAGGTTAGGGGAGAGTACACAGTTAAGAAATCACTTATTGATTCCCTGTCATCTTTGCTGTTTCCGTTCTCATTCTGGATGGAATGAGAAGGGTCTTTTTCTCAACAAAGAAAGAGAGAAAGAGTGTGGGTTTGTTAGACGTTCAATGAATAATAAAACTAAAGAGTAATATGAGAGTAAAGTTATTTGAAGGATCCACCTGTCGATGCTGATGGCACAGAGGTTGAGGATGCTGGCCGTGCACATCATGACGTCCAGCGTGAGCAGGATGTCGCAGTGGATGAGACTGAAGCGCCACTCTCCCACCACCTTCAACAAAGCAGACATAAAGTGATATCAAATACACTACTTTAACTTCAATAGTTTTCAGCCTGGATGTAATTCCTTTACTGGTTTTGCCCTTGTGGAGCAGAGTTCATATTAACCAGGCTGAATCACTCACAGGTATTTCATATTTAATGATATTATTATATATTTCTTTACTTTAGGCCAGGGGTGTCAAACTCAAGGCCCGCGGGCCAAATCCGGCCCGTGACCTCATTTTATGTGGCCCACAAGAGCTTGCAAACAATATAGTACACAAAACAATTGGTGTAATTGTTGAATATTTGCTTTAAATTATTTGACTTCTGCTTTCAGACGTTATTAGTTATTACCAGAACTGATAATAATCCAATGGAGAGCCAATCATGTAATATAATACATTATTTAATATATATTATATAAATGTATATTTATATAGTCTTAAAGTGACAACCGGCCCTTTGAGTGCAACCATAATGCTAATGTGGCCCGCGATGAAATTGAGTTTGACACCCCTGCTTTAGGCCATAATGAATTTATTTATGTAGTGAGCCAATTTACCCAACACAAATTTAAAAGTTTTAATTTATCCCAACTTCACAATGGAAAGGTTATGTTTTTAGGGTTACCGTAACTACACTGTTGCCCATAAAGATTGTGTGTGTGAAAAGGAATAAAAAGAGGAATGTGTCTTATTCCAACTTAACAGGCAACAGGGTATATGTAGTAATTAGTATTTTGCTAATACATTTTCATTGTCTGTGAGGAATTGTCTGAAATTGTCCACCTTGCATTTTCTGTCTGTGAGAAATGTTTTTAAGTAAGTATTATATATATATATATATTATAATGAGGGCAGAAAGCAGCATTCTAATTGAGGGATTAAAATGTTTACAGACTGTTTATTATTAAGTTAAACTCTGTATGTGTTTCTGTAACGCCAAAATAAATGTCTGTGAGAAACTGTTTATAATTCCCTAGACCTAATTAGTCAATTCAAGTTTTATTTTTATTCTATCCTCGAGCCTAATTTAATCAGGGAATTATTCAGCAACGTTTTAATTTCACCGTTTGAGTCCTTTTTTGTTGGTGCAGCAATACCAAACATTTTCCAAACCAATCTTCTAAATCAGATGACTTTCTGCTCTCCTTTGTTTCGTAGGAGAGTTAACCAATTATCTCTGGGATTTAGTCTGTTTGCCAGACGAAATGAGAAATCTGAATACGTCCCCTCAGGCTCTGGGAAAATGTGAGTTGCGCTGATGGTAGAAACTATAAAATCTGCATCAGGATCCGAGCATTGGAGGACGCAGCAGTTGAAAGCTCAGGGAAGATCGATGCTAATGATGACAGAAAGCTTTTGAAAATGTAATAGCAGAGTATAATTAAGTATATGGCAATGGGATCATATTCCTCTTAATCCCACCTTCACTCTTCCTGTGTGGTTTGTTCCAGAGCTCTCAGTCGATTGACAGACAATTCATCTGGAACTATTTTGCTTTTTACAAGATTCTTTGTCTAATGTGATAAACTTAACATGTTTTGGTCATACACAATAATCACTTTCATGACATGACCTTTTGATGGGCTTTTTCTACTATTCCCAAAGTCCTTGTTTAACACCTTTCAACACAAGGCAATTCAAAGTTCTTTACAACAGAAATGTCAGTCTGGATTGCAGCAGGTTTCTGGTAGTTTTGTTCACGATATTTGGAGCTTAATAACTGAACGCTGCTTCTCCATGTTTGGATCTGACTCTGGGGACAGAAAGCAGACCCGTCCCAGAAGACCTGAGAGATCAAGATGGTTCATGATGTAGCAGTAGATCAGAAATGTAAACTAATTGATTTTAAAGCTACAACTAACATGTTTTGAAAGCTCTATAAGGACTCATCAATCAACTGAGAAAATAGAAAATGTATCTATAATGACCATAATTATAAATACAGCCTTCATTCGTAACATAACCTTTGTTAAAGCTTCAATCTCCATTTCATTTCCATATCTTCTGCAATGGCTTTTAACCATGACGTTCCTTCAATTGTTCTCCATGTGTTGAAATCCACCCAATCCACAACATTTCTATCTACAGTTAGTTCCCACTGCCTCAAGCTGAGGGTGTGTCAGAGGGTCATTGATCATACAGACACGCAATAAATCAATACCAGCACACAAAAGAGCGCACACACCTCCAGGTAGACCCCCCAGGGCATGACCAGCGTGGCCAGCAGCATGTCGGACACGGCCAGCGAGACGATGAGGTAGTTGGTGGTGGTCTGCAGAGCGCGCTCCCGCGACACCGCCATGCACACCAGCACGTTCCCGAACACCACGCAGAAGATCAGGAGCACCAGCAGCACGGCGTAGAAGTTATAGGGAGGAGAGGAGGCCGACGGAGACATGGTGCAGTTAGACGACGACAGCGGGGAGGAAGTGGAGAAGGGAATGGGGGAGTATGAAGGGTCGTTGGTGATAAAGTGGGAGACATTGTGCTCAAAGGAAGAGAGAGGGAAGGAGGGAGGGGAGGTTGACTCGTTGAGGGAAGTCATGGTGTGGCTCCAGTTGACATGCTCAGGCTGAAAGATTGATGACACAAACAGAGGAGGAGAAACGTTATGACCCTTTGAGGAGCCCATCGATACAGCGCTTCACAATCGATCCAACAAAAATTGTGAATCTGACATCAAGAGAGATCTATTCAAAATGTTAGTGGGGCACCAATCACTTCAGAGAGAGAGAGAATTCCGCAGGGCACCTTACAAAGGACATCAAAAGGACTAAATATTGCCTATATATAAACAGTTGATGTTTCTGTGTCATCCCACGTATGTGGCTCGTCAAAGATGGAATGAAAGATGCACAAACGTTTAGAAAAATATATGATCTTAAGAAAATCAAATGAGTGACTTTTTCTCTTCTCCCAGGCTCTCCAGGGTAACTGGCTATTTGATATGTCTCTTGAACCGCTGACGGAGACGAGAGAGTTCGGACACATGACAAGAATAAATGGGTCCCTAGACAATAACCATCATGTACGGTGCAGTTGAGGGAAGAACAGTTTCAGACAGGCTGAGGGGAGAATGACCGACGGAAATAAAAGAGGTGGACGGGGAAAGTGGTGGTGGGGTGCCAGAGAGTGGTGAACGATCGGGATGTTTGGAGACGGGCTGTGATGTCATCAAAGCGCCTCAATGCCCCTCAGGCTACGGGAGTGACCCGACCTGACACGTTTCACACATTAAGCAGTGCGAGTGACGGTCTTTAAATCTTACAAACGCTGTGGGCTTGTTGTAAAAAGCTTTTACAGCTCGATAAAAATGTTTCATTCACGCCGTAGTCAATACATTTAAAAGCTAAAAGGTCGTATTTATCATTTGAAAAGCTTTCAGTGAGTCGAAAGCATGCACATATTGCCTTATTTTCAGAAATGCAACGACATGATGAAGACATGACTTTGGCTCATAAACATATTTTGCTCTCCCACCTGGAGCTGTTCTTTTTGTAGATACAACAAGAGCCTCTCATTAAGTGTTGCAGAATGCCGCTTGTTAAATGTACTCTTAAGGCTGATCTCTGTGTAATTTAAAAGCACCCTGTGGTCCCAACTTGGTGTTTTCAACATTGGAGCTATAAAATATTTACGCCACATAGATGGTGTTTCGTCAAAATCAAAACATGTTGAAATATCCACAGAAAATATGAAATATTTACACAATTATTCACTGTAAAAAACAAAATAGTTCTCTAGATCTCAACGTGGTCTTTTTAGCCACTTGTGCTGATGAGGTCATTTTAAGGAAGTAACTTAATTTCATTTATTTTTCTAAATGAAACTGTTTTAATACTGATTAAACCTCAAACTAAAGCTTTGAAGAACAAACTGATGTTTTAAATAGGGTTTGCTCTCTTGTAAACAAACAAAAGTTCATCTGAACACATTGTTTGTGTCTAAGATGAATAACAACTTTGCACATCATTCTACATTTTAAAAACACATGCCAACAATTGTCCTATTGCCAGTCACAGTACTGCAACCTCCAACTCCCTGCAGCCCGGAAAATACTCCCATGTTGTTTCCTTGCGAGCGGTCTTCACAGATTATAACTCTTAACACGTTTCTCCCACCATGAGTCGATCATGCGTGAAACTAGAAGAAATGTAATTCTTTAGTCCCTGGAGCACTAAACAAACAAAATGGCACCCACTCTTAATAACAATTCTCAACACCGTCACTAGGGGTCAAAAGTGTACCTTTCAACTGTGTCCTTTTATGAATCTATTCCAGCTTTTACTCATCGCTGTGGTTTTTTTCATTCATTATTTATTCATCGACTGCTGTCTGTGCACCATATTCTCCCTCTGGGTCATTAGAGACCAATCCTTTAATATACATAATAGAATCATTGGTTCAATTCAATTTGTGTTCATTCGGGTGAGCTCAGGAAACAACAGTTCTCCTGACCAATAGAAAAGCAGAGTATTAATCAACATTTTGGAGGGAATTGGCAGCAAACATTTGGACCATCGAATATAGATTATTTTACATAAAGGTGTTTGAAAACGTTTTTTTAAATATATTTTGAAACTATTTTTCTTGACCATGAAACTGTTCTATCCATAACTAACGTCAGATCCAAGGTCAGCCTCTGTTCTGCATAAAGGTCCAAACTACAGATATTTAACAGCGATGTTTGAAATGTAAAAGAACGGGAAGAGCGTGATACTCATACGAATGTTTCAAACTAAAATATCATTTTAGATCTATTCCAAAACAGATTTCTATAGAGAATTGTTTTTAATGAGACATATGGCATGCAGATAACCACATTTATTCTCTCCTTTAGTTTGATCTAAAGCCAAAGAGTGAGGATGCTCTGCGAAGGAGTACAGCATCCTTCAGACAACCTGACCCTGTCTAAAAGATATAGACCTATAAAAGAAAGCAGTATTTGTTGGTTTGCAATGTCGCCGCGTTTAGCTGATAAATATTGTTCAAGATAAAACACAGAAACACCTTAGTCCAATGTGATTTATGAGATCATCTTGTGAAAAGGGTCAACACTCTCCATTAGTAACCAGCTATTGAGTTGTAGAGGAGACATGAAGAGGATATACGAGTTCTTCCCGTCTCTTATCCCTATATCTCGATGCTCCGACTCCAACAACCAGCATGCAAAAAGCTGAACGCAATATTTATCACTGACAAGAAGTTGTCTACTGACTTGGAGTATCTTCTCCTGAAAGAACTTATCTCTCAGTCCCAAGGCAATGAGAATATTCAGTGAGAATCTCACCCTGCCAGCACCCCGACTCACAGTGTCGGGGCACCTTTCTTTCTCTGTCCCTGACCTGGGATCTGCGAACACATGTCCAAGATGAGCTAAGAATTAAAAAAATAATAATAATAGTCAGCCCATCCCAACCCGTAGCGCTTAGACCTCTGACACTATCGCTTTCAGCACATGTATTGATTTCACACAGCTGGATATTGATTTGATTCAGTGAAAGGCTTAAACAGAAAATATTATAGAGGTCAGTCCAATCGTATCAGGAGGCAGCAGCGTGTGACTGATATGGGGGGGGGGTGTTCATCTGAAGAAGCTCGTTTCAAGCCAAGAACGCAATTCTGGGTCTGCTAAAGTGCCTTCAGTAAACTATGGGTTGGGTAATGCGGCTTAAAGGCTCGAATAACAAATAAAACAACTGGAAAGCACTCAGAGCTGGAAAAGTGTGAAAGGCCTGCATCATACTGTACTGTAGAATGTATTATTTAATCGATGGAAAACATCTAATGAACGTTATTCTTGATCTGCAGAATCTAAAGAACCACAGATAACATAGATGTCATGGTGGTGATTCATGACAAAATACCAGAAGTGTTTCATTACAAAAATATGCAGCAAAGGGAACTGAATCTTTAGTCAATTTGTAGAAATCAGCGACCTTTCGATAATGGATTTTCCGTTAGAGTTGTTGTTCAAGCAGCTGTTTGTCTCAAATTGTAGATGAAATATTGTTTTTTTAACACTAACGGAACAAGTGATAATGGGGGTTATTGTTAGTTGCACCCCCACACTGAATCAATTGTTTTTCAAGCAGTGCTTTTGCCCAAATGATATTCAAATGCAAAACGTATTCATGATATATCATTCCCAAAAACAACCAGGCTTTCAAACTAACAGCAAACGTATCAAATATATTATTCCTGGCATCAAAACAAATCGACTTTCTGCCAGCCATGTTTGTGGAGTTGAACTCAACAGCTTATCTCGCCTCAGTTTCCTTCTTAAATTGGATAAAAGACGTGATGAGTACTGTGGCATGCTTTGCCAAGAGCAGTTCATGTGTTTTTCTCCCTTTAATTAAATAATGTCAAACAAACTAAAAATAACAGAGAGAGACAGAGAGAGAGCGAGAGAGAGAGAGACAGAGACATAGAGAGAGAGAGAGAGAGAGAGAGAGAGAGAGAGAGAGGACTGCTGTTTATTCTCTAATGTGTTTCATGATTGTACGTTGTAGAGAGCCCCCCCTTTACAGAAAGATGTTATTTTCCATGTAGAACTGTTTTGTAAAGATACCATGCTCTAACCAATTGACAACAAATGGTAAAGAAAAATGCATCCGAGCAACATTTCAAAAGTAACTGAAGATATATATTTGACAACAGTTAAATTATATCAGTTAAAAATAATAATATTTAAAAATTGTGTGCAGACTTACATAGGTTCCTGTTTAGGTTTCAAGTGCACAATCATGCCTGTTGTAATGAAGTGTAATTAGGAAGCAATGTGTCCTCTTTTTCAAACTTTACAATATAAAGTCTATAGGAGCTATGTCCTGACAAATGATGGTATTATAATACCGAAGCGTACCATTGGCAGAGGGCCAAAGAAAGGAAGAAATTAATAAAATATGTTGTGCCTAATTGCACTGTTGTGGTTTAATAAGGATCAATAAATAAATGAAAAAGTCGCCGGGCAATTTTGGGAATAATGATTCCTTTCTCATCTATCATGCTAGAGTGTGGGACGTCGCCTAAATGGGACTTTGAATCATTTATTTCTTCTTTTTTCTGGAACAAATCAATTTTCGAACATATAATACATTTGGAGTATGGTGATTACAGTGAATGGCTGCAATGTCGTTCTTGCAACAAAACTGGAACTAAAGACAGAAACGGGTTCAAGGAGTGAAGAAGAAGCGGAGCAGCTGTTAGTGATGGTCAGAGCAGGCAACACATCAAGGCACCAGTGAACGTCTTTGAAGTGAAAGGTTGATGCTCAGACTGAAAAGGTCTCATAGCCACAATAATGGCCAAAGAACAAAAACAACCAAAGGCAGTAGTGGTAAAGAAAACGATAAAAAACAAAATGCCCTTCGAGCGAGCCTCATGTCTGATATAAAAATCTTTCTTGCTTTGAGAGACATGTATATTTTAAGGTAATGTTAAGAATAATGATTTCTCCCAATGAATTCATTTGAAAATGACCTTGGTTACGCTTTTCTCATCTTTTATCGAAAAAGCTGCCGTTGTTTCGGTGAGATGTGTTTTCAAATGACTGCAGCACGTCCTTTAAAATTCATTAACTCTTTTGAAGGACAACATAACAACACATTGAGGGAAGTGCAAAGGCTCAAATTCAGACTTATCCTCCTTTATAATTGATTTACTTTACACTCGTCGTCTTCATGATATTACCCGAACATTAAAGTCCCCCTCCCCTCACAAAAATGTGATTTGCTTATTGTTGCTTGACGTCGATGTCTAACTTTCACTGTGTTACGTTTGACATATAAAGACTGTTTTCACATTCATATGAAAAAGGTTTCTCTGTGCTAAAAATGTTGTCTTAAAAATGTCTTGAGGATATCTTCAGCTTCTTCTAGTTTTCCTAAAAATCATCTTGAGTCAGCATTAAGGTATACGTCCACACGGCAGCGCTGCGTGCTTCAACGGAGACGCTTCCCATTCACTTTGAATGGGGTGATGTCGCGCTTTGCCGAACTGCATTGTGGTTCCATCGCGTTGCTTTGGCTCCGTAGCTCGCTTCGAAAGTTGAGAAAAGTTCAAATTTTCAAGCATCGACGGAAGCGCCAGCCAATCAAACCGCGTGCTTGTGTGTCCAGGGCGGGAGATTAATGTGTGGTTGTTGGTCGCACGCCAGACACGCCCACCACAACAACAACAACAGAGCTTTAATGTGAAACTCTACCTGATAAAATCACTCCCATTTAGTCTGATTGCCTAAAACCGTACTTTTGAATTAACATATATTTCACTTACTCCCCAAAACGCATGGTTAAGGAAAAGAACATTTTGAGTAATGCAGAGGATAAGGGATGCTCCGAAGCACGTCAACCAATATTCTCTTTAATGAGCCTTATGTTAAATGTAATTGTACAAAATGACAAAACCTTCCAGTAGGGCAATGTGATGGAAAGTCAGATGATGGTGGCTGGGTTGGAAACTTCTCCAATTATTTTCAGTAACAATGAAGCGTTGTGCTCCTGAAATCTAACCTTTATCGTATAGTTCAAGTTTCCCAATCCAACCAAACTTATTGAAACTCAATTTATACAGAAGGAACGGCTAAGAAAGCTGCACATTATCCTGCTTACTACGCAGCTACGTACTAAATAAACCAGCGACTTGACCCGTAATATTGATTTCAGATTCATTTTATTGATTTAAAAAGGACGGTTTTGCTTCAGCTCAGAAAAAACGGTCTGTTCTGCAGCAGCGAGCCTTTAAATGACGGCGGCACTGATCGAGGTTTTCCATCCAATAGGGCTGTCCCGAATACCATTTTTCGGGCTCCAGATATTCGGTAGTAATCAGTAGCGAATATTCGGTGCGGAGAGATTTGTATTTTTTTTTTATAACATTCTTTTTCAAAAGAATATTTTTTTTCCAAAAGGTTTCATAACACGCTCGGAATCCGAGACACCTGACAACACGCTTCTAAGCAGAAGCGCAGAAAGAGCATACTATTACGATTTATATGTATTTATTGTCTCAGTACTCGCAAACATTAAAACTAAATGTGTCCTCTGCATTTAACCCAGCCGCAGTGCAGTGCCCGGGGACCAAATCTCATATCCATAGCGACACTGGCGGTTCTACGGGGTGGCACGGGGTGGCAGCTGCCACCTCAGAAAAATGCCTTGCCACCCCAGCTGTCACCCCAGTTGGCATCTTGGTTTTGAAAGAAAAGTTGTGGCACTTGAATGTACGCGACAATTCAAAGTGCTTTGCAAAACAAATTAAAATACTTTTTAGGAATGCATACAGTAAAAACATATATAATGGCATTTTACAACAGGCATTACAAAGCAAAGATAATAAAATAATACAAATAAACACCACAGGTATACAATACATGTTTAAAAGGCATACTGTAGTGCGAATATGAGCCGCTCAATTAAAAGCAGTGGCAAAGAGATATGTTTTCAGTCTCGATTTAAAAATAGTAAGCGTTTCTGCATGATTTGGATAGTTTGTTCCAGATTGTCGGGGCATAAAAGCTAAATGCTGCCTCTCCATGTTTTTTTTTTACTCCCGGAACCGATAGCAGACCCATCCCAGAAGACCTGAAGCACCTTGATGGCTCGTAATAATGTAGAAGTTCAACAATATACTTTGGTCCTAAACCATGTAATGATTTAAAAACTAGCAATAGGTACTTTAAAATCAATTATTTGGCCGACTGGAAGCCAATGTAAAGACTTCAGAACCGGACTGATGTGATCCACTCTTTTAATGTTAGTGAGGACACGTGCAGCAGCGTTCTGAATCAGCTGCAGCTTTCTGATGGATTTTAGTGTCAGCCCTGTGAATACACTATTGCAGTAGTCGAGTCTACTAAAGATAAAAGCATGGACAAGCTTTTCTAAGTCCTGTTGTGACATTAGTTTTTAATCCNATTTGTTGATCTTGTTTATTGGTATTTATTATTTTGTTTTTCAGTTGAATTATACGTTCAGGGTAATCAACAGTTAAAAAGATACTGTTCAAATTATTATTTGTTTTAAAGTTCAATAAATGGATGTTTTCAAAGTCAATGAATAATCGTATTAAATAATTGTGATATCAATTATTGACCAAAATAATCGTGATTATGATTTTTGCCATAATCGCACAGCCCTACACCTACAGTAATTAGTGGGTGAGGGGGAGGGTAAAAGAAAAAGTCACACCTTCACATAATTAAAACACAGGGTACCATGCGTCAAATCAAGTTAAATTGAGATAAGAGACAGTGGATTTGTTTGCTTTATCGTTAGCTTAAAGTGGACCTATCATGCTATATTTGAAACATATATTGTAGGGCCATACCTACTGTATATAAAACATGTCTGTGAAGTTTTTTTTTCAAAATACCAAACAGATCATGCATTTTAGCCATGCCTCATTTCGCTCTATTTGCTCTTTTCCAGCCCTGTTTTTGCAAGGGCTGATTCTGCTTTTGTGGCAGACTACAGCGCCACCTACAGGCCTGGCATATGTACTAGAGCGTCTTCAGCGCTTTCGAACGGCAATGGCCGTGCCTGTCTCCTCCTGATAGGTGTAGAGTTGCCCATATAGGCGGAGCTTCTCGTTTCTGACGTCAGAGATATTTCAAATCTGTATCAGATCCGTTGCGGCCCCGTTTTTAGAGATTTAGGTATGGAGGAAAAGAGAGAGGGTTGTGTTTTCTGACACTTGGTGAGTTCCCTGACACACATTCATGTATAAAAGACGTACAAAAGTGCATTTTGCACGATAGGTCCCCTTTAAAGTGCAGGCTAGATATTGAGACTTACAATAATAATTTAGCTCCATCTAAACGTCTCCTAGGGATAGTGATCTGCCACCGAAACGAGATGAGAATAGACGCAGAGGAATACAAAGAGGATGTGAGGATCCACTCTGTGATATGATAAATGCCCTCTCTTTGAATAACTTGTTAAACAAAAAGCAACGTCTTCCTGATTGGATGATTAATAGAATAGAGAGGGAATCATTTGATCACCAAGTCACACATTGAGAGTCCTCCACCCGGAGGCGACGCTTCAAACCTACCCCAAACATCTTTTATTCAAGAAGCAATTTTTGCATCTCCTCCATCTTTTTTTTTTTTAAATGAGAGACTGCAGCTTTTGGAAGTCAGTTCCAAGTGATATGCACAGATTTGAAATTAAATCACCACAGGAATTGAAATAACACACAACTGTTAAGTGCTTCAGTGGTGTGTGTGAAAACAGGTGGATAACAGCAACAAAAGTGTTTTTAGGTTTTAAATTAGTACTTGAAGTAAGAATTTGTTTCGTAACAGATGCTAGAAAAACATTTAAATGTCATTATTAGGGTTGGCTGTTATTTGCACACTTAACCACATGTCTAATTGTCAAATAGGTTCATTCTGCTCTTTTATACCTCACATTTCAGTCCATTGAATTTCAATATGTTTTATTTAACTGAGCTTCATTACCTTAAAGAAATCCTCCAAGCCAAACTTCGCAGCCCTTTGGCCACCAGAGGGTATCACAAATGAGAAACTTCATTAAACCATTAGTTTATTTGACCAGAATGGAGGCAAGATGATTTCACTGCATCATTACGATGGAGCCTAGAGGACAGCTATGTGATGTACACCATTCTTTAATTAAAATGTTTTATTGGAAATCTGTAAAAGAGCATAGGCGATTTTTGTGCATAACTACCATCTGGAATATTTCCACAGAAACATCATCAGATTAAGGGGAATTATACAGTAAGAACATAATAAGGACATTAGAACTTTCGATGAATTTAAGTGTCAGAGGTGAATTAACTTAGCTTGAAGTTTTGTTAAATGTGAAAAAATAATCATTCACAGTCACCACATTTTAGTCACATACAGTATTTAAGCTAAACAAGCTGTGCTCATTTACTTCACCTCAGTCTATCCCTTTTTAATGCACATGCTATCGATTTATCTTGAAAAAAGGCAATAATAACACAGAATATAGGTTAATGTTGTTTTTATCCATGGTTTTATTGTGTAGGAATTATGTTTTGGTTATCAGCTATTGTTGGTTTGAGCCATACACCAACAATATGTTAGTGACATCTGTTATACACTAGTTGTACATTTTAGATCTAGGTCTATTATTTGTCATTGACATGTTTAGTTAACTATAAATCATATTGTTATCTGCTTCTGTGTTTTTCATATGGCCTAAGACCTGTTTTTGAGTGGCCATATATTTCGAAATTATTGTAGTTTTAAAATCGTAAAATGTATTTTCCATTTCACAAAAAACTCATTTTTCAAACACACGGTGATTAACACTGCCATGTTTTGTTTTGCACTGGTTTTGCACCAACAGAAACTTCTCAATTATTCCAAAAGCACAACAAACCCCCTCATTAAAAGGTGTGAAAGTTATAGCAACAAGTCCCCTTACTGACTGAACATTACCTACGAGTTTATCTCTAAATAGACTAAACAGAAGTCCCACATAGCAATTACACTCTGCATTTTCAACCTCTATTTTTTTAAGCTTTTGAAACACACTTACCCTTTCCCGGCAGAGCTGCTCACATCCAGGTCCTCTCAGGAACAACACCGGTGTCTGTCAGGCTGCTGAATCCCATCTCGCAATTTACTGCCGAATCTCCCACATTGACCTCGGGCAGGACGTCTGTGAACGGTCCACACACACACTTGGGCACACACACATACGCACTCGTTAAGTCCCCGCTGTCAGTCGGTTTCCCTACTCGCGGTGTCCAGCGCGAGAGACTCGCACGAGGAGGAGGATGAGATAGTTGGAGAAGATTAAAAGGAGGTTGGTTTCGCGCAGTTTCTGTTGTTTATACTTGGAGAAGAAGAAATCATCGTCGAAGAAGAAATACTGCTACGCTATTGGCTGTGATGGAGCCAGTTATATTTCACGTATGGGACATAGCCTATGCACAAAGTGAACGGTTCGACATATTTTACATCGGGGAGAGTAAGATCAATAATAGACTCCTCTAGTCAAATCTCTACCAAAACGTAAAAAACTCACACTTTCCAATAACAGGTATCAATTAACAGGTATCAATTAATATTAATCTGCTACTTATTTAAGACATTTAAATAGAGAAAAAAGAAACAGGAATGATATTAACATTTTCCAGGGAAAAACACGACACATATAACAATATAGGCTGGAAAACCTCTACCTCTAACTGAAGTTAAAGTGGAAACAGATTACTTCCATTTATTTCATAGTAGGCTTAAGCTAAAAACGTGACTATTGCCATTAGGGTATGATGGGGTGATTTCCCTGAAAATAAATAAAACGTAACTTCTCCTCATTTACACACACAATGTATTTAATGCAGTTTTAATAGTTTGATTACATTTCTTTAGCAAGTTCACTTTAATAGAAAGCAATAAGCAGAGTATCAGTAGCTTTGTAGAACCCTTGCCTGATATTAAGGCTCTGATGCAATTTTCTGAAATGTGTTATACGTTTTTTCATTTACTGTGATGGTAATTCCTGTAATAGCAACATCTAAAATAAAAAGATAGGCTCCAGAGATGTTATAGCCTACTATGGACTTGAACAGAAGTAAATGAGTCCATGTGGCAAATCTGATTTCAAGAGACCATGCAATAAGATTGTCAAAGCTGTCAGTACTTGCAATAAATCATAAAGAAATCTCAGTGGCATAGTCCTGCAAGCTGGCGATGCTAACCATTACTGATAGCTGGGGCCAAAGGGAAAAGCAGAAAGAAATAAGAAACTGATTTAGAAAATAAAATGTATTCAACATGAGAGCAAAGCATTGGCCTAAGAAGCTTTTGCTGAGAATTATCTGGGAAGATCAGCACGACTACATAAACAATATTTACTGATTAAGACAACTTCTTAGCGCTTTGATTGAGTAAACACATTATTTAAAACCCATGTATAAGTGCAACACATAAGTGATGGGATATTACAGATGAAACTACCCAGCAGTATGTAATTGACCCCCGTCACCAGCTGCAGATTTACAGTGGTATGTACATTAATGCATCAATTAATAAAATATGTTTTGTACTAAACTGAAATGTCTTTCTGCATAATACATCCCATTACCATTTTTATATTTGTAATATAAATAGTTTGGTTTGTGTAGGCTACTACCATTTTGATTTCCATGGGGACTGCATGATTTTGTACAATGTTTTTTTAGGGGTAGGGTTAAAGGGGTCCTGATATGCTTTTGGGGGTTTTCCCTTTCGGCTATATAGGTTTTTGTGCATTTGAATGGTCTGCAAGTGCTAAAAATCCCTAAGTCCCTCAAGCCCCAGGTATTATGCCTCAATCCCTATCCTTTGTTAACTTCTTCAACATAGTGACATCACTGCTGAACACCAGAGAACCGCAGTGACGCGTCGTAAAACCCGGAAGTAAGTTAGCATTTAATGCTAACTTACTTCCGGGTTTTACGACGCGTCACTGCGGTTCTCTGGTGTTCAGCAGTGATGTCACTATGTTGAAGAAGTTAACAAAGGATAGGGATNGACACGTAAACTCTTCAAAAATCACCAGTGGGGTCACTGCTGATGTATTTAATGTCGTAGAACAAAACGTGATTTATCTCCTAAATTTGTGTCAACCACAGACCTTATTTCGAGCTATTTTCCAAAACCCTATGGAAAAAATGCATTGCTTTTTGAGGAAGGAACCGGAAGTGCTAAAAATGCTAACTTACTTCCGGGTTTTACGACGCGTCACTGCGGTTCTCTATTAACATTTGCTCCCGTTTTTAGCATTATGGGCGTCATAGCCATTGACTATAAAAGTCTTACAAGGCTGAATCATAAACTAAAATCAATGTATATGTATGTATAAAGGGTTATGTCCTTAGCTGGCTAAT